>NC_045740.1:31538993-31548649 GCF_008692095.1 Etheostoma spectabile | reverse complement strand
GGGGGGGGGGGGTTGTCAGCATCTCTTCAGTTCACACTTCCTTTGAGGAAATTAGTGACAGTGAAGGAAGGTCATTTGAGCGTAATAACAGAGATAAGTGGTTAAAAAAATGCATAACAGAAGGCTGGTGGTTATTGTATATTTATTATGATTGACAAACAACTGGATAAAGTTATTAAGAGAGTTGTTCTGGCTTCTTGTGTGCCCCTTAAGTTTGACCTCAGCTTTCCTCCAAAACTGCAAAGTCAATGTCTCGTACTTCATCAAGGGGGAGGCCGCTCACTTTCATAAATCAGCATGGGGGGGTAGTCAACATGCACTCAAAAATAGTCAAAGCTTTGACTTTTAGAGTTATAGCACTTTCATATTTTTCTTTATTGCCAGGATAAGCCAAAAGGCTAGTTTTTGTGTGTGTGTGTGTGTGTGTGTGTACCTGGAGCACTGCTTACTGCTACGGGTCCTGTACCTGGAGCACCACTTACTGCTACGGGTACTGTACGTGTTAATAGCACCGACTGGATGTGTTAGGTGTCGACCTGGAGCCCGCTTACTGCTAGGGGCCTGTACCTGGAGCATGCTTACTGCTAAGGTACTGGACCTGTGAGCTCCGCTTACCGCTACGGGTCCTGTACCTGGAGTCCGTTACTGCTAACGGCCTGGAGTTACCTGGACTCTGCTTACCGCTTACGGGTACTGTACCTGGGCTCGCTTACCGCTAGGGTCCGTACCTGGAGACCGTTACTGCTTCGGTACGTACTTGGAGCTCGCTTACCGCTAGGGTACTGTGCCTGGAGCTCTGCTTACTGCTACGGGTCCTGTACCTGGAGCACCGCTTACTGCTTCGGGTACTGTACCTGGAGCTCCGCTTACCGCTACGGGTCCTGTACCTGGAGCTCTGCTTACCGCTACAGGTTCTGTACCTGGAGCACTGCTTACTGCTACGGGTCCTGTACCTGGAGCTCTGCTTACTGCTACGGGTACTGTACCTGGAGCTCTGCTTACCGCTACGGGTCCTGTACCTGGAGCTCTGCTTACTGCTACGGGTACTGTACCTGGAGCACCGCTTACTGCTACGGGTCCTGTACCTGGAGCTCTGCTTACCGCTACGGGTACTGTACCTGGAGCACCGCTTACTGCTACGGGTACTGTACCTGGAGCTCCGCTTACCGCTACGGGTCCTGTACCTGGAGCACCGCTTACTGCTACGGGTCCTGTACCTGGAGCACTGCTTACTGCTACCCGCCATGGACCCAAACTTTAACACATTGTCATTTCCAAAGACAAAGAAAATCTGAGTATTTAAAAAAATCCTTTTATATTTTTAAAAATAATCACTAAAAATGAATTTAAAAACAATGAAAAACAAAGCTGTTACTTAACCAGTCGTTGCTCTTTAGCCCCACGGTGGGAACGTGCAACATCCCAGGTATCTGACGCAATACTGATACGAGGAGAAACCCAGTAAACAAACGCAGCTAATACACCTAGGATGAATAAATAAACAGGAAAATCCACCCTAAATCTGGGACACAGCACATGTTATTGTGTTAATCAGAAGCACTTTCTGGTTATTCTAATAAGACTGCTGGATTATAGTATATCTGATATACGTAATATCAAAATGAAATGCTATGTGCCCACAGAGTCCCTCATGGGGACTGATATGATGACCTCATCAATTCAAGTGGTGATTTCCATCTTGTCATAGATGTTGATATTTTAGCTTTATTGACTAAAAGGCTGTGAATGTCCTTAAATAAATCATGCTTTTGGGTGGATTTTCCTTTTAATACAGACTTACATAATAAGTCAATACTTGCCCAATCTATCCCTTGGATCTTTGCCTTGATCGTTTGGTCTCTCACTGCTGGTGATTACATTTGTCCACAAACAAACCACAGGACATGGCTCCTGAGCAGCATGAAAACATCCCAAGAAGGCAAGAGCAATAAATAAACAGGGGCTTTTAGCAACGTGGAAACAAGTGTCACTAGAACTGAACTTGAATAATTTATATTTGAATTTGGATTGATCAAACAGGAATCATATCAATCTGAATTGTTTAATTTGAAGAATTCCATTGCACCTGTAAACATACCCAATAGTAATATAACAGAGTACTGAAAAACCCCGGGGCACACTTCGACATCATCAAAGGTCCGTAATGAATTAAATAATAAAAGATATAGCTTTGCGTCGAGTTCAAGTTCAAGCTCACATTTGGCAGTAGCAGTTGGGTTGGGCCTGGGTACTGGGTCGGTTTTAGGCCTGTGTAAAACTTATGTAGAATCACTTCTGATTACTGATAAATTTGAAATAAAGTTTTGGTTACAGTCTTCCCAATGCAGTATTGAGCAGTTCCTCTCAACCCCCAAGTCAATCTTGATCATAATTCCAGATTTTAGAGATACAGTGCTACTAGAAGTAGAGCAGTGTAAAATAGGATTACGTGAGATTATCCTTGATAACTTGATCAAATTACAGGTTAGTCTTTAGTTTAAAACTCTACTTCCACCGGACATGACCATTTGATACCATTAGACTCTGATTCACTCAAGGTTGCTTTAACTGGACATCTCATTCAGTCACTTGCTAAGGAATGTGTGATCTTAATAATTGAATAAGTTCCCAGACCTTCATTTTCCCAATAGGAAATTCATTATAAAGTGGAAAGAACACAACATCTCAGTGACTGTGTGGCCACAGGTAAAAACACATGTTTAGCTTTTTGTCAGGAGGAATCTTTAAAGGGCATATTCACAAATCAACCCTCAGGTCAAAAGCCTGTTACAAGTGTCCTCACTTTACCTCCACCAGAGCCTGAGCCTGGAGTTACTATGCAAACAGAGTCCTCAGTGCACCCTGGGTAATATTCCGCTCAGGTCTATAGGGGCCTAACTGTCATACGTACATTAAACATCATGCAGGTGGCGTTGTGTCATACCACTGGAAACCCTGCGTACAGAGCTCACTTCTACTAAGCTGACTCAAGAGAAAAGTACACATGACTCCCAGTGGCAGTTCATGGGGTATACTGTAGGTCCACATCTGCCTGACATAAAGGATAAGTCAATGAGTAACTGTGGGGGACTATCAGCTCCACCTAACTCTTTCTGTATTTCTCAACATGGCTATGTTCAGAAAATGGTGGCGTTCACCGACTTTCGCACGCAGAAACTCGAGTGAAGATCATTACCACATCTGATAAGTCCATCATCATTTAATCCTCCGTGTTCTCCTTGGCAACTAGCAACTGCATGGTGCGCGATCATGGAAGACTTGTATTATGTTGAAGCGCCAGTGGTTTTGTCATTACTTAGAATTCCTTATGGGAGAGGCAGACACTACGCTAATGGCTCTATAGCCCTGTTCACACAGGATTAGTATTTCCTTTTCATCTTGGAATCATGACTGTACAATATGGTGTGCCATTCATAATCTGTAAAAATAGTGGACGTAGCATCAGTGACGTCAGCCATTGGTGTGTGGACTGACGTTTTAAAGCCTTGATTTTGGCGATACGGGCGTCACCATCTTGGTTTTGCAACTGGATGTGACTATGTTGGATGCGAGGGTGGAGCTGGGGGGATGAAGTTGTTCCAAATGTTCTGATTGACTGATGAAGTGAAAACACACAGTGAGAGGGTCAAAGTTTAAGAAGAAAAAATGGACAACACCCAACAACATGCTCACAGCTACTTTAATGTCCACAGTGTCATGGATACGCATTGCGTAGCCTCTGTGATGATTGACAGCTCAGTGGGTAGCCACGCCCCTAAATTATCCCTGCTTTATTGTCTATTTTTAAATAAATGGGACCATAATGTACTATTGAAGAACACTTGAAAGTGGTGATTGAAGTTATTAACTCAGGAAAAAGTTTCTTGAGGTAATAAGTCAAGTGAAAAGTCGGGTTATTTCCCCCATAGACTTCTATAGAAACACACTTCTTTTTGTAACCAGTGGGGTCCCCCCCCCGCTGGAAATGAGACAGAGCGCAGGATTAAGGCACTTCTGCATTGGCTTTGCTTTTCTGAAACTGAAGCTTCATCCATTATTTACTTTCATGGCAATCCATTTAACAGTTGTAGAGATATTTCAGCCTGGACCACTGGCTGACTGACTGACAATAACGTATCACCAGGCCGAGTCCACAAGCCCCCCGGGTTACTAATTTTGATTTGTAAACAAATCTACCTCCATAAACCATTTTATATGGTTACAAAACCCAAACATTTAAGATAATACCATAGTAAGTGACCAAAGAAGGAAGATGGTGGCTTTCTAAGTAACAAGAAATGGTACAGAAATGTAAAAACTAGGTTTGAGGTTATTTAGAAACAGTGTCACCATTTAATATTTCATCCATCAGAGTGCACTGGCAATTCTACACTATAAAATGTACCACTATTTTATCTTGTCCAGAATTCTTAAAAACATTAAAAATCTAATGGTGCGTATCCAGATTCTTTGTTAATGATAAAGAAAACACCATTGGTCAATATATCTTTACCGATTATCAATATGAGTATTGGGGTCAGAAAGCCAGTATAGGCCAGGCTAAAGTCTGATTGTTTTTATAACTGATTCAGGATCCTTGCAGTCTCATACTCTAAGATAAGTCTTTTCTTTTTGAAGAAAGGTTTGTAATCAGGGTCACAATCAAGCGAGTCCTCAATGTCACTACTAGAAGAATGACTGGAGTAAAGAGTGTTTGGATCAAAAGAGGAATCTGCATCTTCTTCCTCATCATTGTCATCATGGTCTACTTGTACCACAGGATCTACATTTCTGGTGGAGGACCTTCGTTTTGTCCCTCTGTAACACTGCGGCGTGCTCAGTCTGTTGAGAGTCACATAGGGCTGTAGCAGCTTGGACTGCAGCAGCACAGCCTGACTTGGCAGGGATAGCCTCAGCTGTGCTCTTAGGACCCTGCTGGACTCAGAGCTGACAGTCGGGCAATTGGAGTTGGAGGTAGATTTCTGAGAGACAACTTGGCCAGATAATTCAGTTGATAAGGGGGTTTGTTTAGCAGTACAGACTGTCGATAGAGTCCCTGATTGAGCAGCAGAGGCAGAACCTTCTGGAAACTCATAGACATTGAAGTCACGTAGGGGCGAACTCGTCCTAAAGGTAGCTACGTGCTGCTCAGCTAAAGGGTTCTGACTAAATCCGTCCAGAGCCTGTGAATGTCTGGTGGTAGTACAAGCCCGTTGAAACTTTCTTGAAAATTTGGAACAAACCCGTCGAGTTGGTGGTTGACAGCTGGTTGATGTAGATGCATCGTGAGATAAAGGAGCCGTTTGCACCTTGTACGCTGTGTTCAGGGAATTTGTTGGGGCCACAGTGTCTGGTTGGTCAAACATGAAGTCTCTCATCGTTCCTCGAGGTATGGTATTGTTCCTTGAGGCATAGCGGTGTGGAGAAGTTAGTGCCAGAGGCCTTTCGTGACTAGACATTGCGAAGTGATTTGGAGCTGCTTGATGGGGTTTAAAGGTAGGGTAGATCTTTCCGACAGAGGCAATGTCCACCAGCCGGACTACTGGCGACAACAGGACGGGCAGCGGAGTGTCTCTGGATGAAGAGGGCTGTGGTAGAAGTTCCGTTTGAGATGCATCCCTTGCTGATCCACGCATCTGCTCATCTTCAGGTTTACCTTGATTAGATACCTGAGCTGAGGTCTGTGAAGGTGGATGCTGTTGGTCAGGGGGGCATGGAAGGAGGTCAGAGGGCGTGAGTTCTTGTGATGAAGTGGTAGACGAGGACAACTGAAACAGTAGGGGAGAGGAAGAACCATTGTCCTGAAGCCGCAGCTCTTCGGAGCACTCGGCGGGACACTCCTGCAGGATGCTCTTCACCCACCGCTGGTGTTTAGAGCAGAAGTGGGGGGAGGAGGAAGCCTCCTGACCACCTTCATTGCTCCTTCGACTGATTTCCTCCTTTTCCTTGTCCTGTTCCTTGACTACCTCACCACCCTCTTCTGTTTGGTGATGGCTGCTAACATCTGAAACATTGTCCTTCTCCAAGAAAAGAGGGTTGTTGTTGGAGACAAGTTGGTCAGCTGTCTCTCCTCCCCAGAAAACCTCTGGCTGTAACTGTGGGGGGGCCTGGGCTTCCGCTGACTGGAGGAGAGCCTTGGAGGAGCTGCCATACCGAGCAGACATTCTCATTCCATTCGTTCCATTGGCTGAGGACTGAGAAATCCTGCCCAGGTGACAGGAAGCAACATCTAAAAGGAACAAAAAGGTTATGCATTTTAATTAACATATGCAGAGCTGCAAAGATTAATCAATTCATTGATTAGTTGTCAATTATTAAATTAATCGTCAACAAGTTTGAGTCATTTTTTCAGATTTTTTCTGATGCCACCTTCTTAATTGTGAATGTTTTCTAGTTTCTTCACTCCTCTATGACAGTAAACTGATTATCTTTGAGAGAAGTACTAACTTGGTACTCTAATTTAATTTCTGTTTGCGCACATGTTTTATATCAAGCATTTTGCTCGATGTTCATATTTTTCAGGGATTATCCGGACAATAATGCCCTCTGAGATGTCCTTATATCGGAAAACAGTGGATGAGAAGCCTTGTCCATTACTCTCAGACATCAGGACACATCATGTCTTGGAATTACAGTGCGTCCTTTTTAAAGTAATCGGTATGCAATTGAATGAAACTGATTGAAACTGCCATTAGAAACATAAAAAAACTGCAAAGAGATATTTTTTGTCTCTATCCATATATGTAGTGAGCTTGCATGTTATTAGTATGTCTTACCACAGTGCAGCAGCTTCTTTAGAGTTGCTGCTATGTTCGTGGAGTCTGAGGAAATGACTTCTAACAACAGCTTCTCCTCCTCAGTCGCAGGGTTTTCTTGCTTCAGTATCTAGTTCAAAAAATGCAATCAATGAGAAATTCATATCACGATATCAGAGGTAATTCTAGTGTTGTCATTTTTACGGCCCTTTGTTTTGGTGAGAAACACTGAATGTAAAAATAACACTACAAGAAAACGCGCCAGGGTACTTTAAATGTATAGTAACCAATACACTTTTTGTCAAAGTCAGTGAATATCTCCTCATAGTCACCTAGCTTTGTTTTGGACAACACTTTTAAAAGAAGACACACCCAACAGCAAGCCCAGATTAACGCACACACACACCACCATATGGAACACACACCTTATCTATGTAGGTCTCTCGTGGTAACACCGTCTCCAGCTGGTGTAGGTAGTGCAGCAGTCTGTCCTCTACTTTCTGGGCATAATGTTCACCATACTGCTCCTCCATCTGATCCTGAAACACAGCAAGCACTCAACATGTCACCTGGACACAACCCTCGCGCCGACTTTCTGTAATAGCCATACAGTTCAGTACTTTGAGTTTAATTACACATTCCAAAATCCAGAAAATCTCAAGGCTCAGTGTTATTAAGAAGCATAACTTGTGTTACATCATTTTTTGCAATAAGAACTTGTCTAATTTAGATAAAAAGAAGAAGTTTTATTATCCGTCACATACAATCGTATAGTACAATGTAGTCAGCAGTGCTTGTCAAAGTCCGGACCATGTCCAGATCCGGACCGTGTCCAGATCCAGACCGTGTCCAGATCCAGACCGTGTCCAGATCCGGACCATGTCCAGATCCGGACCGTGTCCAGATCCAGACCGTGTCCAGATCCAGACCGTGTCCAGATCCGGATCAAACAGCAAGTCAATCCGGACCCGCCCCATTACTTGTGTTATAGATGCAATAACTTATTAAGTGTAACGTTTTTTTTGTTTTGAAATAAATTTGCTATTGTTAATACATTGTTAGTAATATTTACTATACACAAAAAAATCACCAAAAACCTTGAAAAGGGAGAAAACATGTAAAAATGGTGATGAAAACGCTGCAAAACACAAAAAACTTTCAAATAAGGTGGGAAAATGCCAGAAAAGAAATTAGAAAAATGTTTAAGATGGAAAAATTACTAATTATCCTTTTACTCTAGAAGCTAAGAATACTTGTGTACTTTTACTACATGAAGCTCAAAAATGGGCTCAAAGGTTTTTTGTTGTTGCCAATTGTCCCCACCTTTGACCTGGAATAAAAATCAGATGTGGACTTTTGAGTGGGTTTTGGGACGGGGGTGAGTCCAGATCAGACATTTAGGGGGGGCCCCCCTAATGAGAATGTCAACACGGATCCATGCATTAGTGTTAACCCCCCCCCCCCCCCCCCCCCCCCCCCCCCCCCCCCGCTAGATCAGTAATATTTCATTGGATACAGTGAATATGTATTTATTATTATAACAGAGGATACATGCAAAATATTGAACATATGAAAAAACTATGAAAGTCCCTTTATGGACTACCAGTATCAAATGAAATGATAAGGAGGTGTAAACAATGAATAAATAAAAAATGAAACTTTCCTTGACGTGGTTCCAGGTGCGTAGCCTCGGCGACAGCGACACAGGATGTGAAACCTGTTTCTTTGACCCTGTAACTGTTTACCCTCGGTCACTAACAGACGGTTGGCACACTAACTTCAAACACTAAAATGGGCTGAGCCCCCCTAAAAAGGGTCTGGTTTGAGAAGCGCCCTAAGCATTAGGAGCAGTGGACACCCATTTACAGAGTCTTGCTCTAAGACCCTCTGACACGTGGCCGTTCACTGCACACAATAAATGAAACAGGCATGGTGTGGGCTTCCAAAAACATGTTGGTATCCACAATGTTGCTCTCCATTTGTCCGTTTACTGCAGAGCTGCAACGATTAGTCGCTAGAAATGACTCATGGATATCAACGGCAAACACCGCCGACGGGATGAGCAGGTGCTACGAAACATGCACACTGCATACGCTCGTATTTAACCCCCACAGTCGTTAGCATGTTGGTGTAGGTCTCGTTACTCGTGCAAAAATGGTAGAAAATGCTGTTTTTATGTCCTGCCCTTTTCTGTTTTATATCATATTCAACTTCATATCTTTGAGTTTTGGACCAACAAAACAAGACATTTAAAGACATCACCTTGGTCTTTGAGAAACTTGGATGGACGTTTTTCATATAATTACCAGCTAAATGAATCGATAATAAGAATAATTGTTACTTGCAGCCCAGTAAACTTGAATCCGTGCCAGAGGATTCTAATTCCACTCCAGCA
Source organism: Etheostoma spectabile (assembly GCF_008692095.1). Lineage (NCBI taxonomy): Eukaryota > Metazoa > Chordata > Actinopteri > Perciformes > Percidae > Etheostoma > Etheostoma spectabile. Next base: position 31,539,499 of record NC_045740.1, on the reverse strand, counting down.
CCCTCTTAACGTTTAGAGTTTACAGAGTTATAGAGGTTATCAGATGTGGTTGGCCATAAATGCAAAGCCTTCATTCCTTCTCATTAAATCCCTTTTTGAGTCGGGACTACTGCCCGGCCTACATTTAAAAGGTATAAAATGTGGATCAGCAGTGCACCCTGCTGGAGAGCAAAGGGGGCTCAGAGAGAAACCACACTGGGAGACTACATGTTAGGGATAATGTAGAGCAGGGGGTTGTTCTAGCAAATACTAAAACATTTCCCTGAGTCTTCTGATTCTGATTTTTATTGCCACACAACAGACTTTTCTCAAACTGAATGAACTAAAACTATACTATAAATTAAATAATTAAAATGGACTCATGAATCATTTCAGTTTAAACACTGGCACTCCAGAAGATGGTGCTATGCCTACACATCCTGGCTACTACAGGTCTTTAATTTCAGACTCTTCAGTGGTTATATCGTCCTGTATATATAATATATATATATATATATCGTCCTGTA
>NC_045740.1:31511634-31538983 GCF_008692095.1 Etheostoma spectabile | reverse complement strand
GCCAGACCTTCCTCCACAGTGCTGTAGAGGAGGGTCTGGCTAGTCCACACAGCACTCCTGGATGGGAGAACAACGTGTTCTGGTTTATCGGCATCGCTTTAAACCAATCACAATCGTCTTGGAAAAAAACTCTGATTGGACAGATAGTCAATGTGAACATGTCAAATGACTAAACTCTTTAAACTCACTCCTCCAGTTACTTCTACTGTTATTAGACAACTAACCTTCATATAATCTTCAAGTTTGACCTTGTCCATAGCAAGTGCCTGTGCCAGAGCCTTGAAGTCCACATGGTTCTTCCTCATCAGGAACATTTCATGTTGGCTCTGTGCAACACAAAAGGACACAGAACATTAATAACAACTTAGTGAGCTTTTCATACAAGCAGTAGAAAGGCACAGGCATCAACCAAAGGTCACCCTCTCCCTCCAACTAGCTCTGAACGCAGCAGCTGGGCTTCTGGCAGGACCAGCCCTGGCTTCGCTCCATTTGCTTCTCTGTTCATTTTAGAACTGATTTGAACATTTTACAAATCCCTTTTAAAGCACACCTGGGTCTGGCTCCAATTCGCTGAATCCCACTCTTTTTAAATCATTTGTTAGAACCTATTCGAGAATGTTCCAAAGTTAGACACTTACACATTGATCTTGGTATTGAGGTAGTTTACTTGGGAAGAACTTGCTGATTTTAAACAGAGTATCAACCATTCCTCGGCCCCCCCTGAGCATCCACATAATGACCTGGATGGGGAGAGGGAGGGAGAGAGAGAGAGAGAGAGAGAGAGAGAGAGAGAGACATCAACAAAATGGGAAACAGAAAAAATATATAGAAACACAGCCAATAATTACCTGCAGCTGGAACATAAGCGTGAGTTATGCTTCTGGGTAAAATCTACGGCGTTGCTACGTACAGTACTTCTCTCACTTTGTCCCTTGCTCTACCTACCACGCACACACACACACACACACACACACACACACACACACACACACACAGGTATATACTGTACTTCAGGTCACTTAGGTACGCTACGGTGAAACCTCTGTCGAGCTTCCCCAGAACCATAAATCACGCTTAAGTAACAGCGATTCTGACCCCCACTCCTCTCCATACCATGGTCTTGAGGCCAAACATGATCTTCATGTGTTTGATGGGAGCCACCAGTCTGGGCAGAAGTGTGTAAGTGGCTTCCAGAAAGCTTATCACTCTCTCAAAGTGCTCCATGTCCCTGGTCTTCACGGTGGAATATACCCGGGCAGAGGCAACATGCAGCCTCCATGAGTCTTCAAGGCTCAGAGGCTGCGAGTCCACATCGGGCCAATTGGAAGGGTCCACAACTGTAAAGAACCATAATAAAGCTTGTCACGTCCCTTCAGAATTTACTATACTTGCATTGCCAGACCACAGGGCTGTGGAGGAAGGTCTGGCAATGCGAGACTAGTCGATGCCTTGACTTAACGGCTTGGGTCTTGTAGCGGTAGGGAAACCCCTAAAAAATGTGATCTACCAGGTTTTGCAGTGACTGGCCTCAAATGTTCTTTATCTAAAATAAAGTATGCATTCAAGTGCAGTTAGGTTCAGATTTTGTGCTCAGTAGTTTGCATGCACTTCACCAGGGAGGGGATAAGACATCTGACGCTTTTATCCAAGGAAACAACTGCTATATCCTGTATGTCAGATGTGGTACGCCACTGGAGCAGCTCGGGGTTAAGTGCCTTGCTCAGGGACACATTGGCCGATGAATCAAAGTGGGAATCCAACCTCAGGTCTCTCACACCAAAGGCATGTGTCCTATCCCCTGGGCCACCCGAGGACCATACTGACCACACTGGGGTTATTCCCTCCTTACAGCAGCTCAGATACAACAACAGACCAGAAAATAGACTTTACATAGCAATATATATATATATATATATATATATATATATATACATATAACGTGTAAAAATGTAAAGGCTTAATCTGAAAAGAAAAGTAATTAATCTTTCAATTAAATGTAGAGCAGTAAAAAGTACTTCCCTCTTCACGGCCCTGACTTAAAAGTATAAGTACTGTAAGGTTGGAAGTACAAATATTTATTAAGATGCATAATTCCTACAGGAAACACACCCTGAAACACAGGTAATGTTTTGAATCGGCAGAAAGTTTGGAACAATACAGCAGACTATTGAACTAATAATAACAACAACAACAACAATAATAATAATAATAATAATAATAACAACATGAATAAATCGCATTTGCAGGCGGACACCTTGTTGCAGAAGAAATCCCCAGAATGCAGGAAATGAAGTGTTTTATGATCAACATGTCCTACACTGAGGATTAATGTTACAGCCCCCCCCCCCCCCCCCCCCCCCGGAGGTATTAAAAGGACGGCTACCCTAGCAGGAGCATGGCTATAAATGGCCAACATCCTGATCTAGTCTAATGACCACAGTCAACACAACATGTGACATGAATCCGATATTTTAAATGATTCGATCTTCAACTGTATAATAATTTAAATAACGCATATGACTGGAATGTATAACAATGAGACTATAAGGTTACTCGTTATCGTAATGACGGTGCTAGCTGACGTCAGGGGGGTAGTAACACGAAGTAGTTCTAGCGACCTTCCTGGATGTCGATGATCTGGTGGGCCCAGACATGCTCTAGGATCCACAGCGGGGTCCTGGGGAAGTCCTCCAGGCGTCCGTCCTCGGGCTGCAGCTCCGATCCCTCCATCAGTGATACTGCAGACTGGGGGGGGGGGGGGGCAACGGGTCTCAGCCCGCGGATTCTTTTTGAACTCCCATTCATGAATGGGCTGCCAAACCCCCCCAAAGCCGGACATGTACAGACAAGTCGAGGATGTGAACTCCCAGTTCTGGGACCATTGGACTTCCTTGGTCGACCTGACTGGCTTTCAGAATAAAGTTTAGTAAAGGAAGTGTGCTCTGATAACTACGTGGTCCACAACACGGGAAGACTTTTATTGTGAAGTTGACTGAGCCGCGTTGTTGACCCGGAACTAGTTCCACAGAGCCGTGAACGCCTCTCCCCCGCTCTCACCTTCATCCTGAATATCTCAATATCTCAATATCTCAATATCTGAATGTCCTTTTCAGTCAGCATGAAGGCGTACACACTGTAGAAAGGTAACGTTGAAATGTGAACCTACTACGCTAAGTAGCTAGTAGCGTCTTCTAAATAACTACAGCAACATGCTAACGGCTGAGCTCTGGTTAACTACGAGCCTGTGCTATGCAGTGAGCATGTTTTGTAACACCGGCGCATCCCGTCGGCGGAGTTTACCTGCCTGCTTGGGTTTGACTCATAGAATGTTTTATATATATACAGATATAGAGAGAGAGAGAGAGAAAGTCTTTCCACATACTTTTGGAGAGGTCTGTAACTAATAATTGTTGCAATTGATATTGATAACATTGATTGTTTTGTCTATAAAACATTAACATCTAAGAAGCTGGAATCAGAGATTAAAATAAAAATCATAATAGTTGGGGATTCATTTAAAAATTGAGAACTAATCGAATATCTTTGCAGCTCAGTTTGGCGTAGGGGAGAGTGGCCCTGAACGAAGGGGCCCCTGTCAGTAAAGCAGGGGTCTCATAACAGCTCCACATGTGGCATTGGGTCTTCAGGCCACAGGGTTAAGAATTTTTCTAAATTCTTTATTTTTTCTAATATTTTTTCCTACAGCGCCGTGCGTCTTCCCACCTTCAGCTCTACCATGAACGCAAAACCCTGTGTGTCTCTGCTGCAGCGCTCCAGGATGGGGTTCAGACTTTGTGCGTCCACAGCGCCTCGCTGCAGTGCCGGGCCGAGAGCAATGGAGACTCCCACCTGTCCTCCAAACATCTCCCCCCAGTCCCCTGTACCCTGCAGCCGCTCTTACTCCAGCAGCATCAAGGTGCGCCCCTATCTTCAGTACATGAAACGCAAGGTCCTACCCCCTCCCAGTCCTCCATACAGTCATGTGTGCCAGGTAGGCGACCCAGTGCTGCGTTCGCATGCAGCCGCTGTTGACCCTGTGTCGATAGCGGACCCTGAGATCCAACAGGTCATCAACACTTTGGTGAAAGTGATGCGGAAACTTGAGTGTGTGGGACTGAGTGCGCCTCAGATTGGGGTGCCACTCCGCATCCTGGCCCTGGAATATCCCGAGAAGATGCTGAAAGAGAGTTTGCCTGCATCGAGGGAGGCCCGTGGTCTCTCCGTCCAGCCCCTGAGGATCTTTATCAACCCCCAGCTGAGGGTCCTGGATGGACGGCCCGTGCTCTTTCAGGAGGCCTGTGAGAGCATCTCAGGCTTCTCTGCTGCAGTTTCACGCTACCTGTCCGTGGAAGTGTCTGGTATGGATGCTTACAGCTTAATCCTGTGTTTTTGTCGCTTTTAAATTATTTTCTGCCAAAATCTCCTTTGCTGAGACTGTTCCAGCTATAAATAAAAAACTTAAGCGCTTTGAGTAAAATTTGGCTTTCTAATCTGTCCCAAACATGAAAAAAAAGTTTAAAAAGGGAAGATGCTGATGCTACACTACATTTCTGATGGGGAATAAAGATAAGGTAGGTTTGGATTGTCCAGAAGGAAATCTGTTTTGGCCAAACAGAATTTATTCTACACACCATCCATCCATCCATCCATCCATCCATCCATCCATCCAGCATTGTCAAAGACAGGCTGGAGAGTGGGATCCTGTCTGACTCCCATGATTTTCATGTTGTTTTGTGTTAGCCAGGTAATCTGGGCTTTCAGCTGAACACACAGTTCCATTGTCTCTGATTAGCAGATACATCAAAGGGTAATTTCTGATGCATTTCTGTATTTTGTTCTTGTCCCTCGGCATGCTCACCCTGCAGGTCTGAATGAGAAGGGCGAAGCGGTCTCGTGGCAGGCCAGTGGCTGGCCGGCTCGTATCCTCCAGCACGAGATGGACCACCTAGATGGGGTCCTCTACATCGACCGTATGGACAGCAAGACCTTCATCAACATCAACTGGCAGGCACACAATGAATAGAAGACCCTTAGGACACAGCATACGCATTTCCATAAGAATCTCTAGATCGGAGTACATGCAGTGATTTGACAGTTTTACTCAACTCAGATCAACCCACATTGTCTTGAAGACATGGTGTCTACTTAATCTTTCATGTGAAAAATCTTGTGGCTTGCAGAAAGTGATACATTTTGATGTCTGGTTCTGGCTGGAATAAGAGCTCGATGTCGGGCTCATTGTGGACTGCTTCAACTGAAAATCCATCACTGGAAGGGAAGTTTCTCGGATTGCTAGAAGCTGCAGGCCCAAAACCCCAAAGCATGTTCTGTAGCCCCCAGGTCTATGTCTAATGAATAAAGAGACGGATATGTTCATTTTAAAAAGAGTTGAATCATAAACAATCCCAATGAATAAATACAACTAAAATGGAGCAAAGGAGATCACCCATTATCCTCAATGACTTCCTTTTGTTCAACTTGTAAAAGTGGTCATTCTACTGGTTTTACATGTGAATGGAGAAATGGATGGAACATGGACCTAATCAAGTTTGGACAGGGGACAAGAGCAGGCATGACCCAGGAGAAACAAAAATAACAGCTGAAATATATATATACTTTATATAGATAAAAATATATATTTTCATGGATCTGTCTTTATGCTAAGGACATTTAAACTGTTTGCGTCATTGTAATGTGAGAGGACAGTCTGCATTGCATTGTAAGGGCCAGTAAAGGGAGGATGACACCACAAAATCCCGATGCTCTGAAATGGTTCCGCGGTCTGGTCACTTTGCATCCAGGTTGTCACCTTTCTGCATGCCAATCTCATGACTTACAAACACTAAATATGTAATACTCAATGACATTTAGGGGATCGTTTGGCTTTGGGCCACACAGCAACCTATTCAGCTATGCAACTACTGTTCTGTCACCCAGCTAAAAAAGGCCATTTTCTTTACAAAGCTCACATTTGGATAAATAGGTCAAACGCATAAATCATTATTGCCACCCATCGTTTTTAAAAGAAAGTACGTAGTTTTTCTCTAAAACTGAAAACTTGTCAAAGAATACTCAAATACCCTAAGGAAATGTTAAAGGGATGAAACAATTAGTCAACAGAAAAATAATCCACAGCATTTTTGATAAACCATTAATTACAAAAGGTTGTAGACTGTTGGTTGGACAAAGATTAAATGGACACTTATCCCTAAGGAAATTGGGATGACCTTTTTATTTTAACAATTTTATCCGTTTTACCGTTGATCAAAATAATCAACACAATGATAATGAAAACCATTGCTTTTGTATTATAAAACACATTAAACGCAGACACAAAGTGTATTGACCTGTTTCTTTTACTCCAGTCTGTGTGCAGGTAACATCCAGATGAAAACTTCACACTAAATTACATTTGAGTGAACCAAGCGCACAAACTGTAATCACAACTTCCAAGTCTTAACAATACATAACATGGTCATAATGCTGGTAATGGTAAATATGGCCACGTACAGAATAACTAGAGGCAGGTTCAGCCCAAACAAAACGTAGCAAAACTTTTTTTAACTGTAAAAAGGGGGTGCGTTAAACACCCTGCTGTGTGTGCAGTGCACTGCTTTTTTATAACGAGTTTCCATACACGCCGTGGCTGATTGGGTAACATCTCTGACACTCCTCGAAGCTCGATGCACACGCTCAGACCGCTCTGAGGAACCATGTCCTTCAACCCGGGAGCAGTCGCCCAATGGTGCGTTGGGGGATGGAGCGTGCCCGTGATGACAGAGTGATCAGAGTCTCAGAAAGGAGGACCAAAATAGAAAAGTTGGAGCACACTCAATACTGCATTTCAGTAGTGTCAAGGCAACATTTGAATTTAGATATATTTCACTTGATTTAAACAAAAGGATTTCTGTTTGCAGTACGCAGATTTAAGGCACTGTGATTTTGCTAGCTGTGCCTCAGTGCAATACCTTTCAAATAGAAATCACACAGAAGACGACTGGTCAAACGTTTGGCCACACGTGCACACAACAGGATTTCTGTACCAACAATCGCTACAATACTCGTTTCCACAATATCTGCACAGAACCAGAGGCTTTCTGAAGCAGGCCCTCCCACAGGAGCACACTCCCAGTGGCTTGATTGTGTGGTGGTTTTGGCAGAAGTCTATCTCTCTGCAGGAACCAGAGTGGAAGACGCCACAGCTGAGACACAGGACTTGGGGGTCCAGCTGGGTGAGGTCACAGCAGCCATGGTAGCTGATTGGATGACGAGATGGGATCATTGACTTAGGGTCATCACACAGAGACAGGGAGGACATTGCTGCTGCGCTGCTGCTGCTGGTGAGAGTTGGCAATGCGCCCATATCACTCACCCTGAGGCTGCCATCCTGTGGCGACAATTCTTTCATCTCTGTGGTCGTACTGTCGGTGTAGGGAAGCACGCAGTGGGCCATGTAGCAAGTCTGGAACAAGGCACAGGTCATGTTGTGCAATGTGTCGCATTCAACACAGGTATAAAGACGAAGAGGAGAAGATTGGAGACAGCTGCAAAGGTGGTTGGCTTCAGCCTCGCTTCTGCAAAGCCCGGTTGCTTCTCCCTGCAGACTACGTGACTGAGAGTCCGCTCCGTCAAACCTAGACTCCTCCCAGGAACGTCTGTCCCGCTGCCCGCTGGCCGAGGAGCTTCTGGTAATCACGGATTCCAGTGGCGACGTCTTAGTCAGCTGGCAGCTGAGTGTAGAGACGCAGACGTTGTCTCTAGCGGAGACGGCGCTGGATGAGGCGGACAAGGACCTGACTCCGTTGCTGTGTGTTTTGGCAGCAGAGGGTGATGCGCTGCTTGGAGTCACCCAGGTCAAAGAGCGGGGACTCTCGTCCTCATTACCAACCGCCTCCCTCTGCCCCCCGTTAACATGCTCGTCCGTGTACAGATCCACTTCTCCGTCAAACGGCTCCATCAGTGGCTGGTTGACATCCAGAGTCTTCTTGGTGTTGTCCAGGGCCACCTGTTGACATGCATGGACAATGAATTCTCAACCATTTAAATGCATTTCCTGTTTACTAGGAGTCAATCCTGCTGATGCTGAGTTCAGTGCATTCTGCTGTTCTCAAACAGTGGTGTGCCTCAAGCCTTTTTTGGTTCTGACTGAAATGTGGCCACAGCAGGGAGATTTTAGAACTGTCCAATACTCAAAGATTTTGATGAGTGTCACTTAGGGCTGGGTATGACAACCCAGATCCTGGGAGAATAGGTTTGGCTCCAGGGGCATCCAAGCAAAATATGAACTCATTCAGTCAGCAAGATTTCTGTTGCATTTTATGAGCCTAGAAGCCAATCTAAACTGGATTTATATTATCAAAAATATAGGAGAAATATAATATTAGCAGGGCTTCTCAGTAAATGAGACTCACAGATGAGGAGGGAAATGTATTGAACACCAAACTGTACAGCTGCAAAGATTAAACGATTAGTCATCGAGTGATATTGGCAAGTATGGGTAAGCCAATCAGAGGCAGAGTAATGCAGAGTAGAGCGTGACATGCATTCGCCATCCTAGGAAACATTCGAAAACTGTGGCAGGAGGTCTGTATAGTCCTGGGGTCCTCAATGAAGAAGCCCTTACCTGAACCGGGCCTGCAATAACAGGAAGGCCTTAAGCCTTTACACACACCTTTTGTGGTGCATACAATACTAAGCTATTAAATAATTGACATTCATATATTTATACATCACGTTTTAGTGTTAAACATACACGTAGCACCGTAAATCCTTAAGCTTAACTCTATCTGCTGGTGGCTACCATACCGTCATCGATGTGTACATTTAAAAACTAATCACTAATAGGCAGATTCACCTTTAATGCTAGTAATGTGTTGGACTCATGGTTTATGTATATATTTGTTTTTAGAAATTAACTTTTTTTATGATTAATCAAAAACTTGGGGGCCCCCTGCAGTAACTAAGGACCCCCTAGGGGTCACAGGCCTCCTCTTGGAGATCTCTATAATAGAAACTAGAACAAAAATCTGTGTCTTCTGCGATATGTTGCAGCCTTTCCCGATACGTATGCGTATCGTACGTATGCGTATCGAGCCAGTTGATGTTGCAATGACGACTAAAAAAACGACATATTGTTTTGGCTCTAGTTCAGTTCACTCAAACTAAGCACAGCTGAGCAGTTTGACGCAGCCCTAGCTCAACATGTCACATATGTAGGACTGTCACCTCTTCATTCAGACACATCCCATTGTCTATGTGGGATGTGTGTCTGCACAAATAATATGGAATGGAAACTTGGAGATCTCCAATAGAATAGAAACAACGTCTGGCAGCACAGCATGAGTTTGTAATGACCCATGAAAATGAATTAGTGGGGCTGCGGAAGAGGAACGATACCTTTCAAAATAAAGGCAGTAAAACCATGCAGACAAACCTGTATGGTGTTTCCTCTCTGCCTCTCCCTGACCACGCTCAGCTCCCACTGGGCCTCCCCAGCGTGCTTCCCCAGAGCCGCCTGAAGGAGGCGACACTCGCAGCGGGCGAGGAAGAAGGCACATGCCAAGGCGAGGAGTTTCTCCCCAGAGGCAGGACTGACCCTGGGCGACAGGAGACGGAGCTGCTCGTGCCGAGACGAGCTGGGCTGGTATCCTAGCAGGCCAAAGAGTTTCTCAATCTGTGGCATCGACAGCACCGGTTTGATATAGTGGGTGAACATCCCAGAGTACATCTAGGACCCAAAACACAAGGAGGAAATTGGAAATGTTATGATTTTGTCTGTCACGCCCAAAAGTTAAACTACTGAGCGTTTGACCCTGGATTTTTATTCTTGTCAGGGTTGGGGAAAAAAATTGTACTTGTAAATAGTATGTAAATAAAAAAATATGTATGGAGCTGGGGGGACATCAGGGTTTCCCCCCAGAAAACTACTGGGCTCTCACATTAATGCTGCCATCAGGCTGGGACTGGCTGGGCCGGGCCCTCGTCACAAAGAGACACAACATTGGACACTCACGGCCACTTTATAGGTACACCATGCTAGTAAGGGTTGGACCCCCTTTTGCCTTCAGAACTGCCTCAATTTCATGGCATAGATTCAACAAGGTGTGGAAGCATTCCTCAGGGAGTTTGGTCCATATTGACATGAGGCATCACACAGTTGCCGCAGATTTGTCGGCTGCACATCCATGATGCGAATCTCCCGTTCCACACATCCCAAGATGCTCTATTGGATTGAGATCTGGTGCTGTGGAGGCCATTTGAGTACAGCGAACTCATTGTCATGTTCAAGAAACCAGTCTGTGATGATTCCAGCTTTATGACATGGCGCATTATCCTGCTGAAAGTAGCCATCAGAAGTTGGGTACATTATGGTCATAAAGGGATGGACATGGGTCAGCAACAATACTCAGGTAGGCGTGGCGTTGCAACGATGCTCAATTGGTCCAAGGGGCCCAAAGAGTGCCAAGAAAATATTCCCCACACCATGACACCACCACCACAGCAGAAACCGTTGATACAAGGCAGGATGGATCCATGCTTTCATGTTGGAGACGCCAAATTCTGACCTACCATCCGACTGTCGCAGCAGGAATCGAGACTCACCAGACCAGGCAACGTTTTTCCAATCTCTATTGTCCAATTTCGATGAGCTTGTGCAAATTGTAGTCTCCGTTTCTGTTCTTAGCTGAAAGGAGTGGCACCCGATGTGGTCTTCTGTGTGTAGCCCATCTGCCTCAAAGTTGGAGTACTGTGCGTTCAGAGATGCTCTTCTGCCCACCTTGGTTGGAACGGGGGGTTATTTGAGTCACTGTTGCCCTTCTATCAGCTCGAACCAGTCTGGCCATTCTCCTCTGACCTCTGGCATCAACAAGGCATTTCCGCCCACAGAACTGCCGCTCACTGGATGTTTTTTCTTTTCGGACCATTCTCTGTAAACCCTAGAGATGGTTGTGCGTGAAAATCCCAGTAGTTAGCCGTTTCTGAAATATCAGACCAGCCCTTCTGGCACCAACAATCATGCCACGTCAAAGTCACTCAAATCCCTTTTTCCCCCATACTGATGCTCGGTTTGAATGCAGGAGATTCTTTGACCATGTCTACATGCCTAAATGCACTGAGTTGCCGCCATGTGATTGCTGTTAGAAATTAAGTGTGTAACGAGCAGTTGGACAGGTGACCTAATAAAGTGGCCGGTGAGGTATATACATGCACATTCTTTTCATTCCTTTATATACACATTTTAAGTAGATTTCTCAGTTTATATCTTTGCTGTCTCATTTATTATTTAGTATATTTTTTATGTGTGTGAGTGAGTAAGTGTGTATGTCCTTGGTAACTTGCTGCTGTATCAGTGTAATTTCCCAATTTGGGATTAATAAATCTATCCATCTATCTATCCATCTATCTATCCATCTATCTACCTACCTATATATCCATCCATCCATCTAATACTTAGAAAGAAGAAATCCTGCAGTAAAATGAGTTAACACAAATATAAATCAGAAATTCAACATGTGCAGCTCTTTTTTCAGCCAACCTTGACTACTTTGTACTCGTCCCTCCAGGGACCGAGGTACAGGTTTAAGGCCGCTTGCTCCAGGACCTCGAAAGCTTTAGCCAGGCCTCGCAGCCCTCCTCTGGCTTTGACTCGCCCTGCGCAGGCTGCTGCAGATGATGCGGCTGCTGTGAGCGACTCCTCCATCACGCTCAGAGGATCCAGACCCAGGCAGTGTGTCTCCTGAGCATCTCCGTCCTTCAGCAAGACCTCCACCTGCTTCCACAGCTCCTCATCTCTGCATGCCAGGTTGGAGCCCCGTCCCACAATTTGCTGTTCCAGACTGAGATCATAGTTGTCCAATAGATCCCTGGCTGGGTGCCTAGAGATGCTCATCTCTTTTATTCAGCTGACAGTGGGACAAATAGGACATTTTCAACATAATTCATCTTAAAGGTTGACGATTTCACAAAAAATGGTCCATAGCAATTCTAATGCTAACCCTTACTCTGTATCTTAAATCCTTTTCTTTTAAAATGTACTGTATGTACAGCATGTCTGCATATATAGTTAGTACCCTCCATGGTGTCCCTGTGTATGTTGTATATGTTCCGGTAGCGTTGCTGAGGTAGAGGACGGGTTTAACTCGAGCTGAGAACACAGCCACCAACATTTCCCTGCATGCTCATCTCTACAGCTTCAGAGCAGAAACCCTCTGATAGATTATTACCGAAAGTGAAACTTATGACACGTTGGCCTGGCTAGTGAGGAAAGGAAAATGTAACGTTTTTACTTTCGTTATGAGCCGAGGCCAACATAAAGTGTGTCGGTAAAATATTAAATGACACGAGTCAGAGAAAAAGTAACAGTTGTCAGCAGTTTGACGTTAGCAACATTAGCTTAACCTATTTCCCTGATAGCTGCTTTTGCTAGGTTACTGTTGCGTTATGGTCTTTTTTAAATGGCGAGATATTCATACCAAATTTCTTATAAATATGAGCAAATGTAAAACTCGTCACCTTATTTACTACAACAGATTTGATCTCAAATACCAGAAATGTGCAAGCTGTTCTTCAGTTCGCTTCCCTTTCGATCAAAGCCCAGACGCCGCCTCCCGCGGGGAAGACCCCCGGAAGTACCCACTCAGTTCCTCAGAAAAGCTCAAATGTCACGGAAAGAATCTAGTTTAACCTTGTTTTGGACATCTCTCGATAATATATATATCGCTGGGCCTCAAGTTTTACAAAGTATGATCTCGGAACATTAAATTACTAGAATTATGAACGACATCTCAATCCAAAAGAAAAGTACCAGTGTCGGAGCTAAGCTAACGTTACCTAGCCGCTTCAGCTGAAAGTTTGATCAAAGTAGAAGCTTTGATACACACACACACACACACACACACACACACTCACCTGGGTCTGCCACTTATTCACATGTGTATCGATTAATCAGGTAACTGAAACATCTGCTGCCACCCAGCCACATAGACAGTTAAAGTCACCGTGCAGCCGACGGCCACCTGATTGTCTAGGGACAAAGTAAACATTGTCACGTGGCACGGATTTTCCCAGACGGGTGCGTTTCATAGGATCACCAGGACAGGCCGGAGAGGAGGAGTTCTGCACTGGGAACACGAGTTTAGAACTCAAAATGATGGATCAAAGATAAAACCATATAAGTTGAAAATAGACGACATCAAGAGATGGGTAAATTAATTTATAAAAATGACCAATTTGCCCAGTTTCTATTCAGTCTACTTATGGGCTACTGTCAAAAGCGAGTCCTCCACTAGATGGCAGCATTCCATCTGTTGGGCGCCCTTCTCAAAGACCGTTAATACATTAATATTATATAAATATATGGTCTCTACAGGGGTCGTTGACGTCTTTTAGGGCGAGGACCCTTCAGCTGAAAAAGAGACGGAGCATGGTCCCCTTACATATCCTCTAAAATTGATTTGCATATTAAACTGGACCTCCAATAACGTGTAGGGCGGCCTAGAGCCTTTAGACATACCTTTCTATGGTGTACATAATATTAAGCTAATAAAATAGCAATTGTTTACATATTCGTGTATTTACATACATCATAAGGTTTAGTTAAAATGTGGAGCAGTTAATCCTAAAGTTTAACTGTAGCTGTGGATGCCTTCCTCACCTATACCTTACCATCAATGTTTTGTAATTTAAAAAAGATGGCTTTACAAACAACATGTTGAATTCATGTAAATGTCTATTTTCCCTATCAAACAATAATTTGAAACTCTGAGGACACCATAGGGGTGCCGGACCCCCCTTTGAAGATCTATGCTCTACATGAACCGATTGCCCAGTGGTGAGTGGGATCCGCAGGCGTGGCTTCAGTGACACTGGTAGAAGGGCGGAACGGTGGCCCCTGACTTTAGTTTAAAGCATCCTGGTTTCCCCAAGATGCTCAACACAAGCCAGCAGCTTCACTTCCAGCACATACACAGAGTCCTCCTCCATCCTCCATCCTCCAGCCTCCAGCCTCCTTCCTCCAGCCTCCAGCAGGCCTGTGCAGCTGCAGCCAGCATGTCAAACTCGGACAGGGTTGTGTTAGCGCTAGGAGGAGCGGGAACAGTGGGCTCTGGGATAGTAAAAGCACTGCTGGACAAAGGTAAGCTGCCCAGGGGGCACTTGGACACACACACACACACACACACACACACACACACACACACACACACACACACACACACACACACACACACACACACAGAAACGTCGACCGGAATTATTCTCAATATACTATTTGAAGCCGAAAAGGATATCATATCTATAGTCTCACATGCACATTCATTTGGAGACTGTCAGTTTTACGCACCTGTGACTCTCGCGGACTTTACGCAGGGGGCATTGCATCATGATAAACTGCAGAGCAGACATTTATGAGTAATTTAGTACTTTGTGAGAATATTCTGGCTTTTAAATGACGGTGGTGATGGTGCGTCTGCGTGCGTAAAGTTTCCCAAACTCCAAGCGCTGCACTGAACGATCCAATGGGTGTTTTCTGTGCTGTAGCCTACATTTGGTGCGTAATGTGCCGGTTGGATTGTCAAACGTAACCTTTAAACAATGTAAATTTATGTATTTTTTAGCGTGTTTTGTGAGATTATTTGAGCTTGTGCGTTTCGGTTTCTTGGGATGTTGGTGGTCCCTACAAACACAAATGAGTTGATCTGTGCTCGGGTTTCAGACTCTGAAACATCATCTTTTTTATTATAAAATTACATTTTAAGGTTGGAAGTAAGCTAGCTGAGTGTATGGTTTAGAGGCAGTTCCGCTCCATACAAGCAGCAATCTATTCGGCTTCTTCATTGTGCTGCACTCTGCATGAACCACTGCAGCATGCCATGAGAAGAGTGCACTTGTTTTGGATTTACGTTGCACATCCATAGTTTTGCTGTTTGGATTGAGCAGACAGTTACCATCTGCTGCCCTGTCACGTTTGTCCCTCTGCCTTGAGAAACACATTTGGACAATGTATGTCTGTTAGTGAATGCTCATTTCCATGTGAAAGGGATTAGTCCTAAATTATATGTGTCAAAGGTGCTGGTTTTGTCTGTCTGAACAATAGATAAATGTGTCTGATATACTGTATATCTGTGTGTGTGTGTGTGTGTGTGTGTGTGTGTGTGTGTGTGTGTGTGTGTGTTTTGTGGGTGTGTGTTGTTTTGTTTGGGTGTGTGTGTGTGTGTGTGTGTGTGTGTGTGTGTAGGTTTCAAAGTTGCAGTGATCTCCAGGGACAGCAGCCGGCTGGAGAGGCTCCAATCGTTCGTATCTCCCAACACAAAGGATAACCTCACCACTGTAGTGGGGAATGTGGGTAGGTTTGGTGACGGGAGGAGAGCGGGGGGGGGGTGCTTCAAGACAAAGACTGTTACCAGCAGTTTAAACCAATCACAATCATCATGGGCGGGGCTAAGATCCGCACGGAGCCACGGTGCCTCTGCTAAATAGTCTCAGGAAGGAAGTTGTTTTGGTGGTGAGACATCCCTGGAAGTTCTGGCAATAACAGAGCATTCTCAGAAGGGGGACGTCCTGGACATAGACTAGATATTCTGTAGACTAGACTAGACTTTCCTTAACTGTCTTAGCAGAACCACCAGCTGGAAGCTTTTCTCTTTAGTTTCCTCTCTCCGTTCCAGGGTCAGAGGAGGGAGCTGAGGAGGCGAAGAAGGCCCTGCTCAAAGCCGTGGGGAAGGTGTCAGACATCGTCTCCTCTCTGGGCTTCAGCTGGTGGCAGGGAGGACCCCCACACACCCAGTCTGTCAAAGACCTACACTGGGTGAGCCTGACCAATACAGCACATGAGACTGCCAATGGTTTGGATTAAATCGTGAATTTTCTGTGCATTCAGGTAGCTATATATACACACATTCTATTCATTTTAACAGTTCTAGTGGAGGCAGGAATGTAGTCAGTTACATCATGTCAAGCTTTGCCAGACCTTCCTCCACAGCGCTACAGAGGAGGGTCTGGCGAGTCCACACAGCATTCTGGGATGGGGGGAAAACGTGCTCTGGTTTGTCTGCATTTCTTTAAACCAATCACAATCGTCCTGGGCAGGGCTAAGCTCCAGCCGGAGTCACGGTGCCTCTGCTAAATAGTCTCAGGAAGGAAGTAGTTCTGGTGGAACATGTATATGATCAGAAGTAGTTTTAGAGATCTGAGGACCAGGTAACCATAGTCCTCAGATTGGACAGATAGTCTAGCTAGCTGTCTGGATTTACCCTGCAGAGATCTGAGGACCAGGTAACCATAGTCCTCAGATTGGACAGATAGTCTAGCTAGCTGTCTGGATTTACCCTGCAGAGATCTGAGGACCAGGTAACCATAGTCCTCTGATTGGACAGATAGTCTAGCTAGCTGTCTGGATTTACCCTGCAGGGATCTGAGGACCAGGTAACCATAGTCCTCAGATTGGACAGATAGTCTAGCTAGCTGTCTGGATTTACCCTGCAGAGATCTGGGGACCAGGTATCCATAGTCCTCAGAAATCCACCAGAGGTTAGAACACCAACACTGAGACAGAGGACGTGGGCGGACATCTGGTGAAAAGATATTCGATGAAATATCCGGCGGCAGTTGAACAATCCCAGAAGGGGAACATTGTGCATATACACTACATCGTGTCTGAATGTTCTGAAGAGTCTTTTCCTCTGCTACAAGGATGACATTTCTGATTCTTGTCCGATTATTTCACGTTTCATCTCCTGTCAACTCTGCAGGTAATTGAGACATTACTTTTCAGCACATTTGTGTCATGGAAGGCCTTCTTCCCCTTGGTGAGGGACGACTCCAACTGTACCTACACATTCATAACAGGTGATTGCTTTATTACTATAAGCACGGGTCTGTCTAATTCATGTAACGGGGGGTAGGAGGTGCTCATCAGTGCATGTGAGAAACACTAAGAACTCATCTTTGCTTTTTCTACATACAGAAGCCAAAATGAGTGAGTCATTCAAAGGCAGTTTGGTTTTCAGAACATGGTGGAAAATGTGTTGGTGTTTCCCAAAGTCCACAATACAAGATATTAAATGAGAGAATTTTTATTTTATGATAGTCCATCAACATACATTACTCTGAACCTATCAGTCAAAAATAATTCCTAATTTTAGTTTCTTTAACTTAGAAATTAGGAATAATGGTATGAATTTAATTGACCATGAATTCCAAAAAGAAGTGTAAAACTAGTGTTAATATGTTGTAATGAAGTTGGCTAAAAAGGTGGAACAGAGACACAGACTTGGATTATTTTATGCATAATAAACAGAGAACTTTTGACCCGGGAGGAAGAGTGCATGGTCGATGGGAAGACAACAAAAGGGTTAAACAGTGTCAAAATCATACAAGACTTGTACAGTTGCGCTGTTTGGTAACCAGGAGTTTCCGGTGTGCCCAGGAGGAGCAGGTGATAAGTTGCTGATGCCTGGGACGGGCTTCCTGACGGTGGGCTCTGCCAGCACCCTGGCCTTCTGCCAGGTCCTACGAGAGGAGTATCCTCAGGTGCCCTGCAAACTCAACCAGGTGAGACTTCAATTAACAAAACACCACAGCTGATAGAAGAGATCTACCTGACCTGATGTGTGGCTCAAAGTGGCAATATCCTGTTCAGGCCTGTTTTAAACAGGACACATGTCTTTTCCCATGAAAGGGTTGTAAAGGATTTGAAATTAAATTGTATTTATTTCATGAGCTACAGCATACATATCAGGGTGACCAAACATCCTCTTTTGCCTGGACATGTCCACTTTTTACGTACTGTCCGGCATCTCTGTTTTTCATGGGACCATTATAAACATGTACATAAAGTGACTGGCACTTTGCACACAATACTACGGTACTTTGTTGCGTGACTTAATTCCCGAGAGGCTGCCTTGGGAGCGGCTCTGAGACACTCACATACAGGGAGCAGATCAGACCGGGAGCACATACAGGGAGCAGATCAGACAGGGAGCACAGACAGGGAGAAGATCAGACAGGGAGCACAAACAGGGAGCAGATCAGACAGGGAGCACAAACAGGGAGCAGATCAGACAGGGAGCACATCAGACAGGGAGCAGATCAGACAGGGAGCACAGACAGGGAGAAGATCAGACAGGGAGCAGATCCAACAGGAAGCACAAACAGGGAGCAGATCAGACAGGGAGCAGATCAGACAGGGAGCACAAACAGGGAGCAGATCCAACAAGGAGCAGATCCAACAAGGAGCAAAAACAGGAGCAAATCAGACAGGGAGCACATACAGGGAGCAGATCAGACAGGGAACACATACAGGGAGCAGATCAGACAGGGAACACATACAGGGAGCAGATCCGATCAGACAGGGAGCACATACAGATCTTAAAGCTCACATGGACACCGAAAAACCTTCTCTTATTACATTGAAAAGGTTTTAAGCGGACACAGTATAGGTCATATTTAGAACATTATTTCATATTTATTTATTTGAAAAGAGCTATTGTTTTGTTACAGGTTGTTACATATTTTATTACATAAGTTAGTTTTATACCATTAAGGCATAATAAAGCATGTTCATTAACCTCTGGCCCTAGTTTTACATTACTTCAGTGGAACGGCATTCATCTGCAGAGATGAAAAAGATTTCTGATCTAATATATGAAATTAGGGCAACTGCTAAATGGTCATGTGATGACTGATCACATGACCAAAGGGTTAAGTTTAGTGGTCGTTACAGTTACATTTCGCCAAGAAAAGGTGACAGTGAGCCAGCCACAGGGCGCCGTGAGGGGATGGTCCTTTCAGCGGCCATTGTAGTTATGTTTAGCCAACAAAAGGTAACCGAGAGGCCCCAAAACGACTGGCTAAGACTAGTGGTTTGGATTAAAACACTGATCCCTTTAAGTATCAATCAAATCAATCAAACTCCACTCTGTTGCTGAAAAGACTTCCAGCCATCCACTCCAAACCAACCGGCCGAGCTACTTTTAAACATTATCAAAGACTTGGATATCATCAGGTGTTTGGATATGCCACACATCGCTACGGCAACCTTTACAAGACGCTGGTTGACAGAATGAAAGAGGGACGCTGTGTCCAACGAGTCCTCCACCGGTAGTGAACTTAGAAACAAACTTATTTTGCACAGCTACATGTAAACATGAATATTAGTGGAATATTTACCTTCATTAGCAGTGTAAACAGCTTAGCCAGAATATCGTCTATTTTTTTTAAAAGGGCAAATACCGGAACATTAAGTGCATGTAAACAGTCATTTTGATGGAATGCATGTAAATGACTATTTGTAACTATTTATATGAATGGTTCATAAGGACTGCTCCTTCATCTCCTTCCTGTCGTCTAACCCACCCTTGCGTGTATCCTCCCCTCTCTCTTCATCCCCGTCTCCCTTTTTTGATTGGTCCTGGCAGGTGAAGATCGACGCAGGTGTAGCCACTCCAGAGCGCATGACACCTGGCTACCTGAACCACCTGGATCTGGGCGAGGCGGTTGCCACCCTTGTGGAAAGACGAAACACCTCCCACACCGTCTTCACCGTCAATTGTCCTGCAGACTTAAAAACTGTCCTTCTGGAGAGGAACCTTTAGACCGGGAATCCCTGGCTCCAGCACTCCCCTGTTGTCACAGCGACACATCTACACATCTTCTGCTCCTGCTCTTACTGAACTCTCCAGAAACACATTTAATATGTCTTTGGTTTTCTTCTCCCACAAGTCTGTACCCCATCCATGCCCAACTTTATGTGAATAGTCTGTTGTTCCAACTCTGTATAATCAGCCGCCTGTTCTCAGACTGTTAACGGTTTGTGTTATGTGTGATATGTCTGTTAAAAAATTGCACAGGATTTGAAATAATCACCTTCTCATTGTTGCCTGCTTCTGTACAAATATCACACTA
The DNA here is from genome assembly GCF_008692095.1 of Etheostoma spectabile. Taxonomy (NCBI): domain Eukaryota; kingdom Metazoa; phylum Chordata; class Actinopteri; order Perciformes; family Percidae; genus Etheostoma; species Etheostoma spectabile. The sequence goes on along the minus strand of NC_045740.1, from coordinate 31,519,081 downwards.
TTCTGTTCTGTCTTCCACATCGTTGGGAGGCATGGTACCCAATGTAATCCCACCATTTCTACATGGATCTACCTAATACACTTGGTAGGAAACTAGACCTCTTAAGCCCAGCCCATTGGACAGAGCAGGTGAAGATTGAAATTACAGGAAGGAGGGATTTTGTTTGGTTGTAAACAACAACAACAACAGGGTGTTTGGTTGTAGATCTACACACCTGGAATTAAAGGTGCCCTGTGGAGCTATGGAGTAATGTTCTGTGTCAGCTCGCCTAACAGAAACGCTTCATAATCTTCCACTGATTGGCGGTTGGTGGCGGGAACTGCTCATAAACATAGCAATGCCCAAGCAAGAATCAAGAGAGAAGATTGCTAGCTAGCAAAAAAGTCTGTAAATAATGCAGGTTTAAGACAAAAACTGACTTTGCAGATGTTTAATGAAGAGGGAAATGGTATTGAACATGTGTGTTAGGCTTACAGAAAGCTTACATGACAACTCCACGTGGTATCTTTAACATCTGGACATATGGCTAAAAGTGCAACATGGTTGAAGAGGAAAGGCGATACAATACTTACATGTCATGTCCTGATATGATTAGGACTTAGGAATACTGTTTATGTTGAGCATTTGACATGTTTTAGTCCCGCGTTTCAGACTTGAAATATTAGGAGAATTTGGCGACTGTAGTGTCAACGTAACTTAGCTTCATGAATTGCGATGACTGCACACACATTCCTGCAGTCTCTCCTCGAAGACCTTCATGGTGCTGCCCTGGGCTGTAGACACAAACCATGACCCAAGTAGTTAGAATCAAGTGGGAAGAATGAAAAAAAGAGTTTTGTCACTTCCGCACCCCTTTTCAGACAATTTGACAAGCACTTACCACGTACCAATAAAAAATATATGTGCCACATCTTTTATCCTGTGTTGATCTTTGGGGTGGGGCGGGTTTGACACATTTACAGTACACCCCCCCCCTAGCGTGACTCTCTGTCCCGTTCTCAAGCACCAGCACCGACCCCCCATGGGCCCCTTTATCTGCCACCCAGTATTTGGGCCATGTCTTCACAGAAACTACCCAGCCTTAGATAAACTAAACAGAAGGTTGGGGGCCCCAGCAGGATGAAGGGGGGTGTTGTATTGTTTACTGTCCCAGTAATGCATACATGCTAACACAACTAGAATGTTAATTTGCCTTGTCAATAAAGATGCCTTTACTGAAGCTCTGGGCTACATTTCGTCATCAGTCACAGTTTTTGTTTTGAACTGGTCGGCTGACAGCTCAATTAGGCCAAATTAGAATTAAACGGCGAGGCAGAACCCATTGGGCCCCGCTCTCTCCCTTCCTTTCTCTCCCCCCGAAAAGGACGGAAACGGTCAAACACACCCACACAACGGCCATGTTCACCCTCTGAAGATGACTCATCTCACTCTAATAGGAAAAGAAAACTGGCTTTTGTTTAGGAGGAACGAGGGGCCACAGCCTTCTAAAAGAGAAAGGACATGTGGATGAGCAGATTAAGTGAAATGAGAGAAAAATGGGTTAAACATTGGCATTGATATAAAAAAGCAGTGTTAGCCAAAAGAATAATGTGGAAATGTAGATTAATTTTAGTCACGCCAGCAGCATGGCTCTAGAGATGTCTGTTGGTCAGGTCCCAACTAAAATATCTGAGAGTATTCAGTGTTACGGACCACTGGAGGTTGGCCCCAAATGGAGAGAGAGCAGGCAAAGAATGAGGAGCTTGATCATATATTAAACAGAAAAAACACAACAGCAGCACCGGAATATAAAACAACACGCACTCTGACACGGAACACCACAACAGTACAACAATCTGACACAGACACAGGCAACACAAACACTACACACACACACACACACACACACACACACACATACAAGTAGCAAGAGAACAAGGGCTGGGAGACATCAGCCAATCACAAGGGAGGGAAGTAAAACTAAAGATGGCACAGAAAATAAGACTGTCACAATAAAACAGGAAACAGAACACATACAAGACCAAAAATAACAATTACAAGACATGACAGCAAACCAGGCTAAGACATTAAGACAGGAAAACAGACTACCACAATAAGACAAGACAGGAAGACAGACTACCACAATAAGACAAGACAGGAAAACTATAACATCCAGTCCGAAAACGTCCCAGTTAGAGGAATTGCTGTAAACATTTTCTTTGTAAAGCATTTCCTGAAAGAGCCAATCAGGCCTGCCCTGTTGCATCATCCACATTTTTTTTAGACACGTCACATTTTCATCATGTAGCTTTGCTAGCTCAAAGTTAGTGGTTTCCCGAAGCGAAGGGATTGTGAGAACGGACGGAGAGGGACGTGTCAGGCTTTATCCTGGAAATGTACCAAAAAGGTAAATCAGACACATATTTAGTGATATACTGTACCATAAAGGGGGGTGTACTCGATACTCAGAGGGAAAAAGGTTGTCAGGGATGTGGCTCTCAGAGCGTCAAACAGACGCTTTGTCATGGCCCTCGGGGGGGAATCCCGAGGAGCTCTAGCCGAGGATACACAAGCGCAGGATTCCCGGAAGCCGTGCAGCTGTAGGAGTTGCTTAGGTTTATATTTTAAGTTTTTAGTGTCTTAGCAGTATTAAGCGAGCCCTGCCCTTTACCTAATGACAGACTTTATTGTTAGAACACGGAGATGATAGCAACCAATAAGGAAGAGCAGTGTAACAGTCAAAAGGTCCTTCTGCTTTTAATTAAAAACTTGAGTGGCTGAGAGCAGACGGATTCAAATTCTAAACCTGAGTTGTGATGTTGGCAGTAACAGCGCTCTGTCCTTCGTGAGAGAGCAGCGAGCCGTCACCCTCCCCCGGCCTGGAGAGCCAATAGGAGTCACAGCAGTCTCCAGGGTTTCCCTAGGTCTGTGGAAGACTGAGGTGCACATACTTGGCGGGATGTTTAGTGGTCCTAACTTAAGAAAATGTTACAATTTTCAACAAAAACAATATGCCATTTGATATGCATTTTGGATTTGATATGCATTTTGGACTCTCTCCCTGTCTACAGCTGTCCTGTCTATTAAAGGCTAAAATGACCAAAACATCTTAAACATAAAAAAGGTTAAAAACAAATCCACTGGGGACCAACTATAATCATTAGATCTGAGAAAATCTGTCATTTAGTTAGTTTTGATGCATTGATTTGAACCCTGAGTATGTATTTAGTAACAGCTGCCTGCATGCTTGTTGCTTTGGAAATGATTGATATACATAGGTTTACACACTCCAGTGGCTCGTGTCGTATCAGCGTCCAGCTTTGAGGTCAGGACTCTCGAGTCACGCCATCTCCGCCAGGGTGTGTCCCCCAGTCCCTGACACTGCAGTAAAACACACTCGTAAACACAGCCGTGTGCCAGCATGTCACACACACTTAACCAACTATAGACTAATTGGTTCAACATGTGGTCTTGTAAAGTGAGACAACACACCTCTCATATTAGGAGGAACACTTGTTTCTTTCACTATGATTCACATTTCTTTCAGGACACTTTTGTTTTTCACAATGTTTTTGTCACTTTTTACAACTTTTTGTCACTTTGATGTTTAAGTCAATTTCTTTCTGCGTTTCTTTCTTCACCGTGCTTTTTATGTTTTTTCTGACTTTTTTGCCGTTCTTTTAGCAACTTTTGTTTCAAATGCGATTAAACTGAATAAAACAGCTAAATTCAAGAAAAGTAGTGAACTGATCATTAATTTTACTTGTAAAGAGCCCTGAAACTGCGCTGTATGGCTAGTTGTTTAAACCTGTGGCAGGAGGAGATGACCCCACAGACCTGGAATGACCCAAGGAACTCTGAAAGTGCAGTTCAGTCGGTATGGGGGCGGCAAGATAAGTGACCTGGAAAGGGACAAAAAAGAACACTCAGTGAGACGGAAAAAGAACACTCACGAAGAGAAAGAGCAAGAGAACGCAAGAGAACGCCAGCAAGAGGAGGATGACAGCGGTGCTGTGGCTTCTGGTGGTGCTCTGACTGATTCCCAGCGGCATGTTGTTATTTCTTCAAGTTCACAGGCTTCTGCTGCTATTCAGCCATGTGCCCATCACAGCCTCCTGCATCCTCCCCACAACACAAACACAGGAAAACATGTCACATCAGCGCCTTACTACTCGGTGTCAAGAGGCAGGGACTGCTCCTTTTTTATATTGAATTGTCTGAATAGATTTTTTGCTGTACATTTAGTGGAAAAGGAAACTAGACGATTTATTTATCTTATTATTTAAGAGACCCATATGCCCTTTTCACAAGAGACAATTTAACCTGTCAAAGCTGCACAGATGTATTTAATTACATTAACGGTACTCCCATTCCATTATACTGTATGTGTGTCTCTCTCTCTATATTATTATTATATTATTATAATAATTTATATAGATTTCTTTTTTTACAGTATTCTGGGGTGGTCGCTGGCCCGTTGCAGGTCTGTCCCACTTCTGCCCCATCTTAGATCTGGACCACTCCCAGACCCACTAGGAGTGCACGGAGGTAGTCTCTACTAACCCATTAATCTCTTTGTAGTAGACCTTCCGTCGGCTGGAGAGCCTGAGAATGTTACATAACGAGTCAGACCACAACACACACATTAAATGATTTAAATATTGCTCTCTTTATTGACCCATCTCTCAAACACACATTCACCAGTCACATATTCCCAACATTTCACAGTAAAACTGTTATATTGACATAACTCTGTTCTTAACAGTTCAAAACAGTTCTTGGGACATCTTTTCACATCTTTTGGACCCATGGAAAATAAAATCTTAAAATATAAGCAAACAAACGACAATTTCAAAAACTGTACTTTTTCAGGCTGTGACACCGGATCCATGTCTGCTTCAGGTGTGTCTTTAAAACACAAACCAAGAATATGTTTGCATATTTTAGCCGCCTATTTATTACACATTAAGTACAAGTTAATTGCCAGTCCAGATTTAACTGGGGAACAAGAATGTGCCACAAAGGCACTTTCAATTCATTTTGAGGTTTAGTAGTAGTAGTGGACTTTAGTAGTACTGCAACCATAACACAACTTGGACACAAATAGGGACCGATTCAAAACTGTAAAGTTTCCAGAAGTTATTTGTACAAGCTGGTAAAATGAATAGAAATCAATGGCTGCCTGGAAGGGACGAATGCACACTCAAGACTTAAAAGCAAGTTAAAAAACTGCATGCTTTGGAGAACGGTCACTCAAGACATGATTTGCAACCGGCTTAAAAAATGCAACACCACCACCAGGCCCTTTTAGGAAAACACTGACTCTGCATTTGCTTAAAACCAAACAGCTTCAAGGACTTTATAGAAAATGTCAAATATCAGTTAACAAGGTCATCCAATCACATCCAATCAACATGAGAATTTCTTTGAAACCATACGTGTGATCATTTTTAAGCGCCTCAAGATTTCCCATTTTAATTTCCAAACAAATTGGTTGCCACATGGCTCCCATTCTTTGGTGGATTTGGGGCAATTGTAGCGTAAAGGGAAGCATTAGGAACTTGGTAAAAATCAGCTGTGAAAATGGGTTTACTGGTTAGCTTTCCTTTGGAGTTTGGGGATTTTGAAACTTGGCATTAAAAGATAAATGCCCTGTGGCAGGCGCGGCCGCACACACGCACAATTACTACATAATTATAGTCCGTTATGCCACACTTAATGCCACCATGCTGTTAAATCTAAACAGGGACTGTCAGCTGGACTTCTCATCCTGTGCTCCCCCACTGTCTAACATTGGTTTAAGATGGCATCTCTGAAATCCCTCCCCCCCCGAGGCGAGTCTGTCTTCAAATAGATACTGTCTAAACTCAAAGCCATCATCCAGTGTAGCTTACCCCTGTATGCTTCAACACCCAAAGTGCATAAATTCATATTTTTTTATTCATAGTCTGAGGACGGATTTTGCAACCGGTCTTAAAAAGAAAAAAACTGCATGCACACAGGCACACAGTCTAAATTATAAGTTTGCATGCCTTTTTTTTTTTTTTTTTTTAAACAAGAACAGAAAATGCTACAGGGAACATGGCTTGAAACTGTTTTCCAAAGGATTTTCTATGAAATGCTATTACCATACTGTAAGAAAGAAAAATATTCGTCAAAGCACACACGATTGGCTACTTTGCTCAGGGAAAAATCGTAATCGTACCTCCAAAATGAAAAACAAATTCAGTAGATTCCCTCATTAGTAAACCATGTTGCAGTAAGCATTTCTTCTGTAAGCATTCATAGTATCCATGACTTCACATCCAAAGGTTCCCTAAGACAACTCCAATCCCTTTAAAAATCCAGTGCTAGTTAATGTGGCAATCCTTTACATTTTGTACTTTAGAGGTCCCAGCAAAGCCCAGCTTCTGACTTGGTTGGACCCAACTCATAGTCACAGGTTTAGTCCTTGGTGTGAAAAGGAAATCCTTAAATATACAATATGTCGGTGTGTTTGTGTGTACAAGATACCATGCGCCTGCACAACTTGCAGGGAGTTGCAGGTTCCGCTGCTGTCTCTCTTGCAGCGGGAAATGTAGGATGAACCGTCAGAACAGCCTACAACACAAAATGGAATATTTTATTCCCTGTACTTGCAATACGTTTTAAAAATAATGTATTCAGAGTTAGGTTGTGCAAATGTTGTCCTTTTGTTGCAAGGAGCTCTCTACTTTTCTCACCGTCTTTTCTAATCTCATTAAAAGAAAAAAGAAAAGAAAAATGTATCTCTCAATCCTTTGATTTACTCGGCCTGTCTGTGGCACTAAGTCACTGCAGCTTTGAGAAGATGTTGAGCGCCCCCCCCCCCCCAATTGCAGTCCACAGTGGTGCTTTTCACCCTCTCTCCTCCCACTGATCAGACTCAGGAGAAAGAACCATACAGACTGTGTTAGTCACTGGGTTAGTCTACTTTTGAAATTATTGTAATAACAATGCATACAAACTACACAAATAGTGGCTTTTGAAAAATCAGCAAAACAAAAGCAGTGTTCATCTACAGTATATCGGTACATTTCTCCAATTTTTTGAGGTATTTATTATACCTGTCTGTATATATTCTGTTCAAACAATCAATAGAAATCTAAATGAGTGCTCACATTTTTACCCTGGACGCTTTAAAGGATTTCTGAAGCTCTGGCTAGAAGCAACTTATTAGATTTTAGAAATGTATTTTGCGTAAGAGGGAAGACATGTAACTGTCTACATATTGTACAAACCATATTTAAAACTAAGTCTGTTCATTAAGAAATAATCCAAATGCTTCCACTTCTTAACGCAGCCACCCGGCAGATGAGTGACAGCTCTGTGAACCACAGTGATCTGCAAAGTTAAATATTTCGCTGTAGTGGAATAATTGTGTCACTGGGAGTTTTGGCGATTGGCAGTTGAGGATGTCACATTTTATAACATGCAAGTGTCATCACCC
>NC_045740.1:31509065-31511624 GCF_008692095.1 Etheostoma spectabile | reverse complement strand
CCACCCCCATCTCTCCACATGACTGCTGGTAAAACTGCAGAAAAGAGTGACCTGTGTTCGTAAAATGAAGCTGCCTTTAAGTGCAATCAGAAATGTCGAGATCATAAAAACGCTCGCTTGGTGGGTGAAAGTACACAACAGGACGTCACACACACACACGGGCCATTTAAATGACACTACCACACCACCCTGTGGTGAACTGATGGAGGCTATGCAGACGCCTGGTACATACCCGTTCAGCTTACTTCACACAAAAGGTCAACCAAATGTTTATCAGGGTTTCCTTTACCTTTTTCAAACGGGGCTTTCTGCAGGAAGCGGCGTTTCTTCTGTGTACAACGACTCAACATAGGCCAAGGCACTCTGCATGGAGGTCAGACAGTAGCCTTCCTCTCCTATCAAATAGCTGAGAAAAAAAGAGAGGCAAACATAAGATATCTGTTGAGTAAATGTGATAAACATGGTGGGACGTTCTACTATTCATTTGAACTTTTCAAGCTCAAAGAAAAATGGAAAGACGAGTTAAATGAGACAAGTTGAAACTTTCAGGCCTTTTGTAACTTTTTTGTGAACATGAATGCTGATAATGTTAAGGATACTAAGTAGAACTTGCTACAGTTTCATTTTGAGTGATGAATCTGTGAAAACAACGGTGTATTCACGTAATTAATGCTTTGTTCTATTGCTGCTCAGTCTCTTCAGTCACTCTCATGCTCGCTGGACCGGCACGCGGATGCTCGGTGAGTCTAAAGTCTAAAGTCTCCGTCTAAAAACATTTCTACCAGCTGACAGTTTGATAGTAACATAGAAATAAATGGATTATGGATCATTTTATTTCTATAGTTAGTTGCCAACTATTGGCTGCTGAAACAGGGGACGTCTCTTACGTTGTAAACCAATCCTCTGTGACTTGACCAGCGGAGTCGCAGCTACTTCAGCTGGTTTACGTCGAGCTGAGTCGGGCCGGTTCAGACTGCTGCGACGTTTCCCTGCGACGTTCTAAAACAGTTTTGTCTTGTCGCGAATTGTTTGTCTGAACTGGGCTGAAGAAGTCGTATAGCGACACAAACTGAGAACTCAACTCAACAAAATGAGGCATGACTGCCCATAAAAATTCCAACCATCCAAGCACAGAATAAAGATCCAATTTATTCATTTAGCTGAAATCCCTACATCAATATTTACCCATAGTAAAAGGAGCAAACATCTCTGCTCAACATTGAACACAGTTTGTGAAAGCGATCTGCCTTTTTTCTCCACTTTTAGAGCCAGTATACAAGTATTAAAAGATTGGGCAGCATGAGGAAATGGTGAAGTCAACTCTGGCTGAACTTTGACTAATGAGAGCCACACACGAGACCGACACTGAACGGATGGACACAAAGAGGGAGAGATTGAGAAAGGAGATAAGAAGATGCTTTTCCCTGGACTGCTGTCTGTTACTTGTTGATAGAATATAGCTATGTGGCTTTAGCTTGGCACCAAATGTCCATGCTGAAGTTGAATACATAAAAATGCTACAACAAACCTAGCAAGCAACCACCAAGCGTTGTAGCTGACACAATCTTAAATTCATCAACAAAAACTTTGGCAAAAATATTTGTTGGCAACTTTTCTTCCCCATGTTTAGTTATTGTCCTTGAGATATTTTGGTGGTGTTTCTCTGTGCTTCTCACACTGGTGTTGAAGTGGGAGGGTTTCAGTTGGAAAACCACGATGGAACATATCCTTCACACAGCACTCAGGAAGTACCAAGATCAAAATCTGAATCTGGAGACAGGTGGTGGGTTGTTCCTGTCAGCCAAACCTGATCTACCACTCTACCCCACACAATCGCTTTTTCAAACAGCCAGAGTTTGGGAATGACAATTTCCAATAAACAAGAAAATGCATAAAGAACAAAAAAACTGATATTAAAATTTCACTGACAAATACTACACTATGACAGCGTATTAGGGCCATTGTAAGATTTTTTTTTTAAAATTTACAGGAAAAAAAACCTCACAAATTTGTGAGAGAAAAATTCTGAAAAGGTTTTTGGGAATTTGAAGAAACATTGTCGTAAATTGTGCTCCAACTGAGATTGGGCTGTTTTGGGTAATTATTGCTATAAATAACTTTCATGTAAATACCAACACTCGCGTGAGTGTGTCATGACGAGGAGCGCTCCTCTGTGACAAAATGAGATGAAAGTAGTGAATGTGATAAGCCATGATTGTCTCTACCCAGCTATAATAACAACATCTTCTTTCTGATCCCACCCTGTGCCCAAGTGTGCCACATGTGCGCCAAGGAAGCCTGGCCACAAAAAGACCCAAAGTGCATTTGGCACACTCCTGACTCACTTGTCAGGGGAGTACCTGATCTGGCTTTTTTTCCTTGCAAATTTTTGAGATCTTTCCCGTAACTTTACCACTTTCATCTCAGACAATATCAGTGACGTTGCTAGGAACGCAACCTGCGTCTCTGATGTGTTAAAATCATAGAAATAATCAAAAGACACGGCAAGACACACAGTTCTTGTTAAAACACACACACACACACACACACACACACACA
>NC_045740.1:31491512-31509055 GCF_008692095.1 Etheostoma spectabile | reverse complement strand
TTGGAAAACACCAGCATATCCACCTCTCATAGTCTTGGCCTCCTCCTCTTTCATGACTTGAACCCTTCCAAACCACTGAGCCACGTAAACATCAAGTGGGACTTTATTTGTATTTTTATAGAAAAAACCAAATCCTAAATATCCTGACATTCCTTGGCCACTGCCAGTCTAACCAGCTAGCTTTTACAACCCTCTGATTTTATGGCTGTGAGTAGACCTCTTGGGTGTGGTCCTCCGACTCATCTCCTGGTTCTCCTTCTCTACAAACAACATGAAATCGAGGAGAGGGTTAACTTCTCCTGCTACAGATGGCTCACCGTGGTCAGAGAGAACAGGGGAGACACTTGGTTTCTCTCACTAGGACTCTAGAGTCACTTCTCGCTCCGAAGATCATCACCATCACTCTCTCACTCACTCTGCCACACACACGTGCCAGCCCTGGAATCAGATCAACGCACACACCAGTGCACAAGTACATGTAGGCTACAGAAAAAGCTCCGGTGCCCTAACCCTAACCGCCCTGCCCTAACTCTAACATCGCTCAGCAGATTAACATTCACACATTCTAAGTGCTTTACATAAAGTAATGAAGAGCAGCTAAAACAAAAATACATTAATTAAAAGGGAATACAAAAACAGCTAAAATGGAACAAGACAGGTATGAAATACAAGAATAAAATTAACAGTGTAGTGTAAGTGAACAATTACTTTAAAAAGGCAGCATCAATCAGAAAGGTCTTCAGCTTTAATTTAAAAGAAGTGAGAGCTGCAGCGGACCTGCAGTTTTCTGGAATTTTGTTCCAGATATGTGGAGCATAAAAAACACTGAACACACATTGAACACTGCTCTCCCCTATTTTAGTTCTGACTCTGGGGACAGAAAGTTGACATGTCCCATGTGGCTAGGGTGACCACCCGTCCCGCGTAGCGCGTGCGCGCACAGCGTTTGAAGCCCAATTTCAAGCGGTCACGCAATGAGACCGTGTGCACGCATAATCAATGCTTGCTCAAAAAAAAAAGTTGGTCGCTCTATCTTGGAGCCCGAGGCAGCCAACGAACATTAGGCTCGTTGGACATGAACTGCGCCTGTAAAGTAGACGAGAGCAGGCGCAGCAGCAGGGGGGGGTGGGGGGGGGGACACTAAAAGCTGCGGTAAAGTCAGGCAGTTTCCAGCCGATTCCAGAACAGGAAGTGACTTTAACACCTGGGGTGCGATTCCGATTTAAAAAATATAATCAGACCCACATATCAGCTGAACAGTCTCTAGTTAATTGTAGCTCTCAAAGTGCTCTACATGCGATCTGATGATCTGATTTTAATTAACAACAGACTGGAGATGATCTGTGATCTGAACGGATTTAGTCTCTCTGACTTAAACGTCACATAACAGAGAATGTCCAGAATAAGACTTTAAATCAGCCAAATAGTTAAAATCCCTCCGATTCGTTGTCATGACAGCGCAGGCACGTGCATACCAGACACTGGGAAGGGACTTCTAGGAACGCGCTTTCCAATTCAAAAACTGGAGAAAGAGCCCGAGTCTGAGCAGTCTGAGCCGTCCCCCCCCCCATCAGTTACAAAGAGAAGGTGGGTACAAGGAAGACGGCAGGACTCTTTAGTTAAACTGTTCCTGTTGAGCAAATACAATTCTGTTAGTCCTATAATTTTATATATAATGTATTAAAGTGAATAAATTGTAATGAAAAATAAAATTAAATAGCTAAAGTAAAACGTAGTGGAAGTGCTGTCAATTATATTATAATTGTATGAGATTTCAAAATATTAATCTTTATTAGAAAAAAATACAATTGGTTCTATTCATGAGTTACATCAGCAGTTACACATGTTCAGGGCATAGGGCATTATTATATACTATGCAAGGTGTAGAAATGGGTAAACCAGTATTAGTGAGCCTGCGTGGGGGGGGGGGCACCGCTGCCAGGCAGTTGTGTCCACATTTGTCCCTCACGAAACATACCACTTGTCCCCCCTTGGGCTTATTAGCAGGTGGTCACCCTACATGTGGCGGAAGATCAGAAATGTATTTTAATGCAATGAATACTTCATAAACAAATGAATTGAATTAAATTCTGAGAGACCGGAAGCCAGTGTTAAGACCTCAAAAGTCGAGTGATTTGATTATTATACAGGACAGCTTAAGATGTGAAAGGGGAGAGAGAGGGGGAATGACACGCAGCAAGGGCCGCAGGTCGGAATTTAATCTGCGGCCATTGCCTCATGGACTGAACCTTAGTACGTATGGCGCAAGCTCAACCACGTGAGCTATCCAGGCGCCCCCCCCTTTCTTGGTCTTAGTGAGGACCTCTAGCAGCAGTGTAGATGTAGACATTGCTTCAAAATTGGGACAAATGAACTCCGTCAAATTATTGTGTATTTGGTGCAAACAAAGGAAATCATTTACCATCTTTGATATCCTGACAACTCACCCTTCATGAATAAACTCCTCCAAAGCAGCACATTCAGACACCAGCTGAGGACACTGGCACCGCAGAGCCACGAAAGACAGGATGGGCAACAGGTCATCTGCACCACTGTCAGACCAAAAAAGGAAGGAGGCGGTAAGATCAAGTAAAACAGGAAAACAGAAGTAAATAAGAAGAGCAGAAGGGAAAAAATAGAGAGTGACATTTATACAGTATGATCATGGCATGTGCTCCCCAGAGGACTAAATGGAAATGAAATGAAATGTAGCTCTTAATGGGATGCGTGTTCAGGGATGGAAATGATAAAGCTTTTCTTTTTTCACCCTGAGATCTGTTGGGAGGACAAATTGCAGCCTTGGAGATGATGACAGCCTGATAGCATTCTCCTTGTGTGCAGACAGTGACCATTTGTTTATCAGGACTCACACGCAGGCCTAACTGCTTGCTTGCTAGTTTGCGTGAGAAGGTAGGTTGCTGGCCCACGACTGACCCGGCCACATGCAACTGAATACTCTCCCCGTGCAGGGTTCAGGAAGGTGTGGACAGGCTCATGTAACTACTGAGAGCTGGACCTCACATACACAATCACAACTCTGAATTTTAATCTTCTGAGTTCACTACTGTAAACACAGACATTGATCCTCTCCCACTGCATTCCAAAGATACAATGCACTCTTCCCACATGGATAAATTCCGATTTCAGTGAGAAGATTAGGCTCCATTATGGGTTTGCAATGCATTCCAATTTTAGGGGAAAAAACTGCAGAAATGGGCAGAGGGGTAAGAATTCTTGGTGACCAATTTAGGAGCACAATAGAAGAAAGAAAAAAAAAGGCATATGGACAAAAGAATAAGAGAACAAATGAGCTCCCAGTTGGTCAAGGACAAAGAACTGATGAAAATGGAAATGCTGTTGAGTGAATGCAAGAGGGCAGAGAGTACAGTATGTGTGTGTGAGACTGTATATTAGAAAGTAAAGTGATAGGGTGCAGCGAAGACATGAGCACAAACAACGAGGAGAGCTAAATATGCAAATAGAAATATGCAATGTACATAAAAAATAGATAAACTTTTGCTAAAATCCAATGGGCTTGTCTGTCAGCAGAACATTGTAGCACTTCTATCGGAGTCAGGCCTTGATTAAAAACACTGTGTGTGAGTCACGGTGACACACAGAAAAGCAACCTGTATTTAGATGAAAAAGAAAGAAAAACAGTCCCAAATAGGTCTATACTAAGCTGCAATCAAGACAGAAAAAAATGTGAATCTTGGCAGATTGGAGGCAGGGAAGTAAAGACTCTCTCGACAAGGAGCTTGGAATCAAATTTAGAGGCAACATTTTAGGTTCACTTCTAACTGAAAGTTTTATTAGAGCTGCCAGTGGCCACTGGCTTGATTACGAGTAGTACCGCAGTTGGACATTGAAAAACAGTTGTTCCTTTGAAATGCTGGTTTTGAGTCATTTATTTTCAATTCTGGCTGAGTTGCAATGGTTTTCACCAAAATGAGTACAGATTGTATCCTGAGATGTCACACGAGTGCATTATTTGTCTCTACTAAATAAACAAGAAAAAAATAAATCATTGATTCAGATCCCTTCTGTGGATTGACCATGTTTGACAAGTGTTTCCAGGTAACCAAACAAATTCCACAGCATGATTTAGTTTTACCATACTGAGAGTACACACAAAAAACCTTCAACGTCCCAACTTTTTGGGGTAAAGAGCCCGGTCAACTCTTCTCCTCCGCCATCTCTGATCACTTCACACATATTCCAATACAAAGAGACAGATATGGAGCAGGAGACATAGCCTTGGCTATCCTCAAAAGTCATTAGTGGATACAAAAGAGATAAAGCGATGAGGTCAAGAGTGTATGATATCAGATAACTCTTTGGAGAAGAAACCGTTTTGTTCCCTGATATTGGGTGTTTGTGGTCACACTACACACTAAACAGACTAAATGGACTTTTACAAGTATAATTGATATGTACATATAAACACATAAAACTCTTTGGTTATTTTGGTGAAATAACCCATGGGTTTCATGTCAACTGTTTTAGGCCCTATTTAAAAAAGTGTCCAACCCTAACTGAACACTTGCTGTGTGAATGTGAAGCCACATTGAGAAGATCCACATTGGAACAAACAAATGGATGCAGAGGACAGTTTTTAGTCAAACTTTGTCTACACAAACCAATATAAATTTCCATAACACACTGCATGTTCCCCACAGCGGGTGATCCAACCCACTGAGCCTTTGTCTGACTCTCTGTGCAGCATCATGGATTCCAAAAACTCCATCTCATTTCTTCTCTTCCCAGCCCCCCTGTTGGGCGCTGGGTCTGTTTCAAACCCAGACAGGACGACCCACTTTTGGGCCTGGCCAGGAAGAGCCACTCTATAGCGGGGCAATAGACCTAGGACAACCCCTGCTGTGCCAGTCTTAACTGAGCACTGATGAGACCTGACAGTGCAGCTACCAAGGCAGAGAGCCCTTAAATGATATTTGTGAACTTCTACTAGAGCTGTCAAAATGGGATTTTGAATATTCCTTCTTTCTTTTCTTTTTTTAAACATACGTTTGAATATATTTGAAAATCTAATGCACATAGTATGCCCATAAGAGGGCAAACCAGTAAAACGGGAGATATAACTACTAGTATAGGTATATTTACTACAACATAAACATTTATTTTAGAAGATCTACATACACATTACCAAAAACTACTAAAATGATGTCCTTATTTTACATTTTCGTTGGCAATTTTGTGGCATTTTCCACTTCACCTCATGGATGTATGCTTTACCCTTGTACTTGCTGCTCCACCAGCTGCAAGATAGAAGCGTCATCAAGATGCCATTCCTTCAACTGGCTGGGCTCAGACACCAGGAAATGTAACAACGCACTCTTACAACTGTATATCCATTTTCATAGTCAAATGTCTTATATAGCATAAGTATGAGTCAATGGAAAAAGGGCTCTTATTTTGAAGAATTAACAGGGTGTGTTTGCTTTAGAGGAATTTGACTAAATAACAACCCCAAACAGTCCTACACTGTTCTGAAAAATGTTCTTACCCTATAATCATCACATTAATGTTACAGGTCATATTTTACAATTTTTCCATTTTTCAGTGAACATCCCTCAGTCAGTGATTTTATATCAGCTGCAGTGACAAACCCCAAAACCCTGAGGAGCTGGCCGAGCTGATGATCTACTCACATGGCGGCTGTTTTTGGTGCGGAGTCCACCTCATGAAGACACCTGTACTCCTCAGCACAGGCACAGATCAGACGTAATGTCCTAACTGTGACAAGACATAGCAGAGGCAATGAATATAAAACGTAAAATCCCCTGTACTTGGACCAAATTAACAAAATTTTTCTGATACAGAAAGAAAACACTGATGGTCTGCAACTAAGCAATGTAGCAAAATGTTTTACAGTAGATAAAAACACAACTAGAGTAACTAGGGTTGGGCATTGAGAACCGATTCCTACTTGGAATCATTTCAAAAATTACAATTCAAGTAGAATCGTTTCTTTATTGGAATCATTTGGAGGATTTTGGTTTCAAATCCGATCCTTGCTTCCCTCTTTAATATGCGCAAGTTGTGGTTTACGTAAGCAGCCAGGCGCTTGTTGTTGCAGCCATGGAGCGCAGTCAGCAGGATCTAGTGCGGCTTTATTTTACAATGAAAAAGCTGTAAGCTGCAACCCACCATTGAATCAAAATAAAACGTTCCTCTTATTTGTGAAATAAGCATGTGACCCGTTTCAACTCCACCCTCAAAGAACCGGAATTGATAAGAACCGGAATGGGAATGAAGAACCGGAATCGATAAGAACCGGAATGGGAATGAAGAACCGAAATCAGAATCGATAACAAAGAAAGAATGGAAAGAATTAGAATCAGAATCATTCAAATCCAAACAATGCCCAACCCTAACAACAGTGCTACTAGTACCGTCACGTGTTTAGAATTTCATCATCAACTTGGTACCCAAGTATCGGTTCTAGTGACATCCCTGTATAACATAGTGATGTGTCAACAGAAGAGTTTGTAATGTAATAAATAATGCATAGTTTCCGATGCGTGTATTTGGATAGTATTTAAGGCGTGCACCCATTTAACATTTGAATTATATTTGAATATTCAATGCTTAAATTAAGCCTAATAATAATAATAATAATAATAATAATAATAATATGCACTACACAACTCAGACTTATGCATTGCCACTGCCACTAAAAGCACACATTGCGTTACTAGTACACCACTTGGTTTACATTCCCTTTCAACCTTGAGCACACAGCGACAACACAAATCAACAGAGAACGCTTTAATGAAAAATGATCTAACAAGTACAGTGAAGCTGGTCTGCTGTAAAGGCTAACGGTGCTCGGTCAGATATCCTAAAAAAAACAAGTCTGAAATGGCTAGAATGAGAGAAGACTGAGGTCACGTTAGGAAAAGGTGGAATTGATATTCTCTAAGAGAATGGGTGAGGAAGAATAAAAAAATACAATGTGACTCACCAATACATTCTAACTTCTTCTGTGGACAGCAGTCTTTGATGAGAAGCTTAAGTTCCTGAACAGCAGACTCGTAGGGGTAGGAACCCTGCAGTGTGCCAGGGTCTTTGGGGAACAGTTTCAATGGAACACCAACATCTCCTGGTGAAATATCCCGGTACAGCTTCATACTTTTCTCAAAGGCCTGCTCCTTTTCCCTGTGGACCCTCCTGAGAAAGAAGAACAAAAGGTTTCCAGAAAACCCAGGAAGGGAATACATTTTAACAATGAATGTTTGTAAGTGAGGAACACTACCAGACATTCTGGAAAAAGAATGGTATTTGCAATGAAGTTGCAGTTACTAATTATTTAATTTGACCAATTTCATGGATGCAGTCAAGTATTCTGTCTGTCTGTGTTAATGGGTCGGAAGCCGTGAAGGGAATTAATTGCAAAGTTGCTTTACAATACATGCAGGAACTGACCAAACATTAATATTGTCAGTTACAACAGTGCGTCTCTATATGTGAAGGTCCATGAAGAATAAAAAAAATTTGGGTATGATGATATTCAGGAAATGCTGGGCAACGTGGATGAACTTATTTTTAATATTTTTCTCTCAAACCAGGAAGTCTTCTTTGAGTGTAGGTCATACAGAAACTAGCATTAAATAATTGCAAATGGCACTGAAATATGGTAATGTGAGAAGTAGAAGTTGGTACTGGTCGTTCTAATAATCTTGGGTAATGTGAATCAAACCAGCAAGAAGAGCTGAGAAGAGGCTGACAGAGTAGCACTGCCACATGCTGGTCATGACCCACACTGTATTTCTAGGAAAAATGAATGCCAAATCTAAATACTTGCTTTTGCTTTTAGTGCAGTATAGTAATAAATCTTAACAATAGTAAACGCCTGAAGCCCCTGACCTTCTCCAATAATACCATGGACGTTTGAATGAATAAAAACTAACAAAGTTCTAGGATTGGGTGGTATATCGATATATTTTTAAACAAGATATGGGATGAGACATTACCGTTTATATCAAGATAGTCTGATGTTGTGTTACATAACCCATTTCTTCCGTAAAGCCATGCCTGTGTTTGAATCTCTTCTCTTACTCTCCCGCCAACCCCGTTCCACTCTCTCAAAGGTTCTCTGCCTAAATTTGTATTATTATTTGCACAGCTGTATATTTTGTTAAACCATTTATGAGTATTGCAGCTGTACATTTCCAAACAGGGAAGTAAACCCTGTCTTTACATTTTATTTTGATCATTCTTTAACGAAAGTGCTTGTGACATCTTGCATGACTTACAACTAGTGTTGTCAATTGATTCACATATTTAATTGCCATTAATCGCATTAATGTCATAGTTAACTCGCAATTAATTGCAAATTCAGGGGAATCAGCATCAGCTGTGTGCGGTATGTGGTATTTCAGACTGGACGTGCTGTGATGATAGCTCAGCTCACAACAACCAAACACTGTGTGCGGCGTGCCGGTCTTGTTTCTGGTCTAGCTAGATCCGGTGGGTGTTTTAGTTTTTTTAACGTTACTAGTTGTTAAAGTTTGTTAAGTTGTGTAAAGTTTGCTAGTCCAAAAAGAACGTCAATCTCGCCATAAAAACATGAACACCGTTAAAATAGGTTAGCGTTAACGCCGTTAATAACATGTTTAACTGACAGCACTGCTTACTACTAAACATTTAGCCCACTTTGTAAAAAATACTGAGATGTGTTAGCCTGGAAATCCAGACACAAATCTGAAAGATTAAGGGTCTGGCATCGAGCACTGAAAGTTGCCCATCTCAAGGGGCGGCACCAAGCGTGCATTTGAAAATCTCACTGCACGTAACTGGAAAACACTACGACCAATCACAACACACGGGGTGACGTATCCAAAGCCCTTGCGAGAACGCTGGATTTCCAGAGTAGAGATGTATCACATTTTAGCCAAAAAAATACCAAGATGTTATTTTTGGTCCATATTGCCACACAGTTAATTTGAATATATTTGAACACAACCAGCATAGCCTGACTCACAATTTTGCTGTGTGAAATACTACTGAGCCCATTCATAAACACAAGAAAGTCAGTGTGTCAACATTCAATGAGCAATCATTTCCTTTGATGTGTCCTTGCATATGCAAGCCAACAGATTATGTATACTTTTACATTTACAAAGCATATACATTTAAATATTAATTTCCTAAACCCTCAGGATCTCATGCATCTTTCCGAGAGGATAAACAAACATAAAAGCTGCAAAATAACGTAGTAAAATTAGGTGTAGTCTTTGCAGTGAGTGCAACTTTTTGGCGACATCAGGATCTAGGCTGCAGTACCTGAAAAGAGCCAACAGGGCGCTCCAGAGGGGCGTGAAGAAGGCTTCCTCTAAGCTGACAAGGCACAGGTCTTTGGAGCTGGCTGTGTTTAGACACTCAAAGGATAACATACACAGTGACAGAAGCTGGTCTGAAACATAAAGAAACACCCCCAACATTTATTATCCAACACATTTTACATTGACTGTTAGTGTAAAATTAAAGCCTGAAAATCAACAGAGTAAGACACTTGCAAACACAAACCATCCATCCTCTTTCAACATACTCACCGATAGCAATATGAATGTCTTTAACAACGGCCTTCAGGTGTTCTGTCAGTGCTCTCATCTCCAGCTCCTGGATGTTTGCCTCATCCTGCTCTGGCTGCGTCGAGGGATCCCAGGTCAGCTCTGAATCCGAGCCAGTGTCATCTGTGCTGCCGTAGAGCGGGGCCCAGTCCAACTGGGTCAGGAACTGCTCCAGGTCTTCAAACGAGTTCTCCCGATCCACTGTCACCTGTGCATGAGGCTCCTCCCCTTCCTCATTGTCATAGTTGGTGTGGAGGTTGTGAGAGAGCGAGGGGGAGAGCGACGAGCCGGTGCTGAAGCTCTGGCCACCAACGCTACTGCACCTGGTTGGCTTTGTCTCGCTATCTGTATGATCAATAACATTTTTAGATTAACAAATGTTTTAAGGAGACTTAATCTATAGCGTTTTCAGATTCATACTTGTTATTTGTGTTTCTACTAGAGCATGCTTTAATGTTCACAGTAGGGGTAGAGCGGTTGCCTGCCAATCACAAGGTTGGGAGTTTGATCTCTGGCCCCTCAGTTCCATGTCAAAGTGTCCTTGGGCAAGACACTGAACTCCGAGTTCTCCCCGATGCTGCGCCATCGGAGTGTGACCCGATGAGCAGGTGGCACCTTGTACAGCAGCCACAGTGAGTGAATGGTTCCTGTACTACGTACAGTATAAGCGCTTTGAGTATTCACTAAGACTAGAAAAGCGCTATATGAAAACAGTCCATTTACAATGTTGTTGCATTTCATTAGAGCCTGAGAATGACTGCAATGGAGTATATAGCAGGATTTTGTACTGTGAAAAATCACCAGTAAAAGGTTTCTGAACCAAATAGTACACAATCAGACATGTTTTGGCAGTAATGTGACCCAAAATTGGGAAATAAAATTTAACAAAAATTGGCAGCCAACGGGGAGACCTCTAGCTCCCCGAGTAAGAGCAGGCCCGGGTTAGACTCGGACCTGTGGCCCTTTGCTGCGTGTCATCCCGTCTCCTTCCACTGTCCGAAGTTGCTCTTTCAAACATATAGTACAACCAGAAATTATACAAGTCAGACATGCTCTCACTTACTGGAAATAAGTTTGGTTTATGTGAGGGTGGTGCCTTGTAGAGTGTGCAGGAGGCAGGACATGATGCAGATTGCACGGAGCCGCTTCAGAAAGTGGTCAGAAGCAAGTCTCTATTATGTTGCCTGACAATTTTGGTTAAGTTTGGAGCACCTTTGTTTACCCACCATTGTGGCTGGCTGGTTGATCAAAGTCACCCGCCACAGGCCAAATTCACCTGCATTTGGCCTGTGGCAGGTGCTTCTTTCCAACCCAGCAGCAATTATACTTGTTTAATTAATACAATTTAGAAACCTGACAGGTGATTGGATGAACGGTCTATCACATCTGCCAGATGTTCTGAACAAACATTCAGGCTGTCACACAAACCTGAACCATGGCGCCCATAGCTGCCAGTTGCTCCTCACAGGACGCCGATTGGTTAGTTTGCTGTTACGACACAACACATTTTTTTAAGCCTGACAAGATGGGATTTTTGTGTGATGTGATCCAGCAATTCTTGCGTAATCTTGTGATATTGTGAGAATCCAGCTGCCGTGCAAGGTAACAAATCAGCTACCACAGAACACAAATTTGAAAATTTAAAAAAAAAAAAAAAAAAAAAGACAAGCGTGAACCCAGTTCTTTCCCAGATCAACCCAGTTCCCAAACACCTGGCTCTGGTCTTACCTGGATGAAGCAGGTTGTGAGCGCTGCAAGAAGACCTCAGTGGCAGGGCAGGACTCTGGGGGAGGCGTTTACTGACGATAGGGTAGAGCCTGTTGTAAACCCGGTACTGGTGTTTCCTCAGCAGCTTCACCACTGGGTGGTCAGACCGGCTGAGGACACAGTACAAATGTCAGCCCCCCCACAGTTGGCCTAAAAAATGCTGAGTATTCACCTTTTTAGTGCATAGAATACTAAGCTATTACTGTCCAATATTTGTTGGTATGATTTTATAAATCAAGTTTTAATGTTACACATCCATATGGCACAGTGAATCCTTTGGATTAACAGTATGTGGGGATGAGTACCAGTGATTACCTTTAGGCCAGTGAGCCTATCATGTGTTTTTTTTTCCCCAAACGACTTATATTTGCTAATAATTTGTTGGATTCATGTTTTTTCAAACTTCCAAAATCTGCATAGAAACTCCCCTAAGGCAGAGGTCTTCAACAGGGGGTCCAGGGCCCCTAGGGGGTCATCAGAGTTACTGCAAGGGGGGCCACCACATTTTTGTTATTTTTTTGACAGTTTTTCAGAAAAATACTTTGTACATCTATAACATGAGACTAGTGTGTCGGACGCTCACGCAGGCTGTCTAACTTGCAAAAACTAAATGTAATATTAGGAAATGTTACAGACCTTCATCAGGCAAAAGGAATTAAACTACATTTCAAACAGTCTTGTTGCAGTCAGTTACCTGAGCAGGTAGGAGACTAGACCTGACACTAAAGCGACATCCTCAGGATTCTTCCGTATGTTAGCTTTCCACAGTTTGGGCCAATCCTGAAGAGACAGAAAAGTATAAATGACTCAACAAAACACAACACGGTTTATTGAAATCACACAAGCAAGAGGATTGCCTTTTAGTATTTCATATAATCATATATCGCATACACCAGGTTTGCTGGTCAGAGTTCAAATTTACGCTCTGGTAACTTTAATGGCATCTTCCATTAGTTTTGACATATTTATGGTGATTACTCACAAACTTACATGGTCTTGCTCATATTCCAGTACATTTGTATAAAGAACACGCTGCTCCTGCTCCTCTGCAGTCATGGCCCCAGATGCTGCAAATCTCCTGTGATTACAAACAGAAAACATTTACATAAATCCATAATTGCAGATACACTGTACTTGCCAACTTTAAAAGTATCACCCTCATGAGTGTGTGTGAATATCAATAGTCTCTCTCTGTTTTTGATATCATCAATGAGTAACCTCAATATCAATCCTGCATCTTGATGGATTTAGTGTAAAAAGCCAATATTTTATCTTAAATTACAACAACACAGACGTCTCCTTCTTTTTGTGATTTTTTTGAGCGTGCATTTTAGGTGAAATAGCAAGTGACTGTAAACTATCTTTAAAACTGTGTGACTTTAAATGATTTCCAAAACTGGCTGAACCCTTTCTGAGAATTTATTGAAGGATTCACTCTTAGACAGCAACACAAACTGATAATACCACAGTTTCTTTATGGAGCACTAACGTTCATACACATCAATTTAATGTGGAACACTGGAACTAACTTAAGACAGAGACGTGTGTGTGTGTCACACACACACACATTTTACATGTCAACTACGCAAACATCAAAGTCTAAGCCCGCTTCCTTTATATTTTATATTTTGGTTCCTTTGTTTCGGGTTTTTGGTTAAAAGGTCCAGTAGGTTACTTTCATAAAAATGATTTGTCATCGTCTCAAACACAGTGTCAATGACTGGGTGCGCTCCTTTTCATACAGCTGGGGCACCATCAGCAATAAGTACGGACGAGCAGCACGGGCGGAGCAAAGCTCCTAAATGGAGGGGACAACATCTGCCGGCGGGAGGAGACACTTTTGTTATATTTGTATCGGACATGTTGTCAATGTACAAGTACACGCCGCTTTCACTGCATGGATTCAGCTGTTTAAATAGTGGGTAGACTCTGCCTAACCGGCGCACCGCAGGCGTACGCTGGTGTGGTAATGTTTGTGAATGGTGATCGATTCCCGGCAGTCAATGACACTAGTCTGGATCAACGGAAGTACGTTTGCAGGATAAAGCCTGACATCAACACGCAGGAGGAAACAACCTTTGAGCTAGCGAGCTACACACTGAAATGCTTGGTTCTTTCGGGGAAGGACTGTAAAGATTTATAAAGAATATGTTTACGACATTCACTCTCTAACTGGGAGGTTTTGGGACTGATTGGCACGACGGCTATGGACAAAATACAAGTAACACACCTAGTTTTGTACAGTCTACATGTTACCAACTGTAGCTTGGAAGAATGAAGGGCAAAACTAAAAACAGACTCAAGACTTCAGTGGGTTTGGGTTTGGGGGGTGTACCTGTTGGCCTCCTCTTGTAGCCTTAGTCTTCTCTCCTCCATCTTCCTCTGGAGCTAATGTTGCGACCAACATTAAGGAAACCTCCACACATCATAGTGCTCACATGGATCAGCCGTTAGTGATGGTGTCTTTAAGAAGAAACCAGTACCCATAAACTGACGTTGATTGCCAAATTGACTGATATTACAAGGATACAGCATCCTGCCTGGCTTTGGCAATAATGAGGTTCTCCATCATCTGCCGCTGGAGACAGAGCGTCTGCATTGGAAAGAGAGGACACCAAATTACTTACATAAAATATGCAATTAATGTTGTGAAACATCTCGTGACGTTTCAATTAACGGTCCTCCTCTACAGGTTGAATTATAGGGCACACGCAGGAGAAAATGAAAACTTCAAAGCCTTTTTGGATAGTTGCGCGTGCCGTTCCCTGCGTGGCGGTAATCCGCGACGTTAGCTAACTTTGCCGATGGACTTTACCTTTACAAACGCCTTTAGCTTTCTCCAGGGGGCACGGAGCTCCACTCGACGCCGAAACATTTTCCGTATCTGAACGACAAGTTAGTTCATTTAAATACCTCCAACAGAACACATAATTCATATTGGTATTCATAAAGGTTAGCTTGCAATGAACAAAACGTCTAGTTCGAGTTAAAAATTCAATGTGGTGTCCTTCGCTTAACGTTACCATCTTTTTTCTGACTGGAGATAGTTTTACACCAAAGAAATGAATAGGAGGAGTAGGTGAAGTTGTGCCGTTAAGCTGGGACGTTATCTAACTTCAGCTTTAAATAAGCATGCGGTACAGAGGTCTCTCCAGAGGTCTCCCCTCAGCCCACTTTCCCTTCACTCAGGTACTCATTGTCAACAAGGGGCGTCAAGCTAACGTAGATTTCACACCGGAAATACTAAAAGAAGTCCAAAATAAAAGCCCCTACGACAAATGTTTCTTAGACATCCAGTTAAAAAAAGACTAATTTTGAAAAGAAACATGCATGCATCAAATTTATGTTTAGGCTATTTGCTTCCTTAAGTTGAGAAAAGACTCACATGTAACCTCCATGACGTTTAAGGAATTTGAATTGGCAGCTGACTTAGCTTTCCTTTGAACTAATGAATAAACACTGAACAAACGAAGGAAACTCAGAGCATTATGTCTGTGGACGACAAAGGAGAAATAAGAAAAATGGTGAGCGACTTTGGGAGGATGTTGAACTTCCCAAACGTGGATGCTAAAACAATTTAAGACTTTTTTGAGCTGATTCAATTCTTTCATTTATTTTATTTTAAGATAATTTGTTGAGCATTTTAGGTCTTTATTTATTGACAGGACAGATGAAGACATGAACGAGGAGAAAGGGGGGGATGACATGCAGCATAGGGCCACAGGTCGGAGTCGAGCCCCAGCCCTCTGCGTCGAGGAGTGATCCTCTATAGGTGGGCGCCCTCGCTACCAACTGAGCTGTATGGGCGCCCTAATTCTTTCATTTAAAAGTGTTATTAAAATGAGCAATCAGTCCATATCTTTTATATAGAAATTGAACGTTACTTCGAGCTAAATGTCAAAGGAGACCTATTGTACTGGATTTCAGGTATTTGGTGTTTCTACTAGAACATGTTTACATGCTTTAACACTGTCAGTTTCTGAAACTGCACATGGCTGCTGCACCTGCATTCAACGGTCTGTGTGAGACGCTCTATTGGATCCATCCCTTGGTAATATAACTGGTGAACGTTTAAAGTACCACATACAGTGTATACTTTACTTCAACACATGATGAAGGTAACAGTTGCATCTTTTGATTCTGCATCCTGCCCAGGCTGCTAACAAGAACAAATGGTGGAATTTATGTCTTCTTCATGGCCTCTATCATTTACACCTTATATTCTGGATTTGTATTCATTTATTTCAAATGTACAATATGACATTTTCTGTCGCTAGGGGTCTCTCAATCAAAACAGTGAGAGTAACATCCAGTCAGTTTCTCCCAGGCAGTTTCTCTCCCCCCCCCCCATACACACACACACACACACATACCAACGATGTCTTCTGGTAGGCCTGACCAGGTGGGAGCCTCGCCAGACGAGCTTCATAATTGGCTTTCAACTTCTGGTTTAAACGTGATGCTTCTTCTATGGGTGTCAGCTCCCTGCAGACACACAAACACAAAATACAAACAAGACATATGATACTTGCGGGGTGTGTCAGAGGCAAATAAAACATAAAACATTCATAGATGGCAACAACAAGATTAAATGTGAAATAAACAGAAATATCAATGGAGTTGAAATGAAAATAATATATAAAAAACTAAATCTTTGGGAGGGATTATAGATCATTGGGGAAAACAAATCCCAACCTTATAATAGAGTTGCACAATAGTCATTATGATGTATAAAAGTATGGGACCCAGCTGGAAGCAGCTGGTCCTTGAACATCTGTTATCCTGCTGTTGTTGACTTGTTTACCCAGAAGGCTATCTGTCATTAAATGGTGCAATATTTACCCTCCTTAAAAAAAGCGGCCCCTACTTTGTGCTGGTGTCTTGTGACTCCACTGTTTGTATTCTGTGGAAGACGTCAGGAGGCAGGAAAGGGGAGGGCTCTGCGCTGCCATCTGACATCACCCTGCGCTGACTGGTCTTTGCTGGGCTGGTCGCTCTACGCCCTGCGTCAACAGGACTATCAGATGGAGGGACTGTGTCAGCAGAGGTGGAACAGAGACACACAAAGTGGTGATTGGCGTAAAGAACCAAATCATGTGGTTATGCATTGGCTTGTTTTGATTTGTGACCCCCGGGGCAGGCTCCTAAGTTAGCAGTGATTGAATGGCATGTGTACAGCAATGCTTCAGATTGGAGGGGAAGCATTCACCAGAGTTTGCAGCAGTGGGGGCTGGGAGGTGTGCATCCTGACGGGGCTCTGATTGGCCAGGTGAACAGGTAAAGGAAGCGGAGACGGATGCAGAGAGGTTAGGGGGGTCAGCTCTCTTCCCTATAAATGACTTTGCTCGCTCCAGACACTGCTCAGCCAGCCTCAACATCCGCTCCCCCTCCACCGCGGCCGCATCGCCCTCCTCCGAAGCTGGGAAGAAAATCACACGTGGATTATCGACCTAATGCAAGTCTGCTTTATTAACCCTTGTGTTGTCTTCCCGTCTACAGTGGACTTGTTGTCCTTCCGGGTCAAAATTAAAAATAAGTTTTGCTGCTTTGTTCCCAAAATTTTTGTCACGTTTTTCAATGCTTTTGATAATTTAAAAAAAAAGGTTTTTCACGTTTTTAACACTTTTTTTCCATGGTCAATAAACCTAATTTCTACAATTTCTTTTTGGAGTTTAAAAAAAGCACAAATTATGAATTCTTCTGACTGGTAGTTGCATGGATCACAAACTGGTTTATGTCAAACTTAACATGTTTTCAAATGCTCTAAAAACATTTTTTTTTTGTGACCAAATGTTTTTATTTCAAAATCACAAACAATTACAAACAATATGTTGAAACATAAGAATGTGTCTCAGGACCAAAATGCTTTAAAATTTAATAAAACACCCCAAATTAAATGGAAGTATTCACTAACTTTACCTGAAGAATATTGTATCCATAGAATGTACATCCATGTTAGTTTTGGGCAATTTGGTTGAAAGAAACTCATTTTTCTTTATGTTTAAATAACACAACTTGCAGGTCAATAAAACATCATACATTATATCAGATTATTGTTACATTATATCAGATGACCTGTGGCATGTGTGATCTCATTACACATATGTAAAGTTAGGTGGCTCCTTTATTCCTCTTTTGGTTTTCTCTAGCTTTGTGGAAGACTTGGGTGTGCGTATTTGGGGG
>NC_045740.1:31485471-31491502 GCF_008692095.1 Etheostoma spectabile | reverse complement strand
GGGGGGGCTCAAAACAATCAAGAGGTTAGCTATTCATCTAACTATATCTATATTTATTAAAGCATCTCAATGTACGGTATATGTGTTTTCCATCCGTCGTATGTGTCACTACCATAGACAGTAGGCCTATATTAATTATACATATATTAATTATGTTAATTATCTATCAACATATATACAGTCTATGGTCACTACTCAGATCTTACTTTGTGCCTCAGCTTCTTCCAAAAGTGCACGTGATATGTAGTTGATGGTCCGGAGGTATTCACAGTAAGCTTCCTGCTGAAAAACCATAGCATGTAGACAATGATAATCACATGGTTTCTGATTTGATATTAAGTACAAGAATTGTGAGTATGACAGGTCAGCTAGCGAACCCAGTAACGGTTTGGCTGGCGAAGGCGGATCCCGCCCTACTCTGCCTCTGATTGGCTCTCCCTGGTAATGCGTCGACCTAACCAATCCAACCGATGAAAGCAAGGAAGACCAGCCAATCAAAGGCAGAGTAAGGGGCTGGACCTGCCTTCGCCATCCCGCCCCTCCGTCTGTTTACATCCCCTTGGTGTTAGGTTGTGGAGAACTAGCTTTCTTTAACCGTCGATGGTAGTTCCTACCTGGTGTTCGCTCTCTCCGTCCAGCTGGATCGCGACTTTCGCCATTTTCATAGCGTATTGAAGGGGCTTTGCCCCACTGTCAGCCATGGTCCTCCTCCTCTTCTTCTTCTTCTTCTTCTTCTTCTTCTTCTCCTTCTTCCTCTTCTTCTTCGGCTTCCTCTTCTTCTTCTTTGTGGCCAGTCATGGCCGAGTGTAAACCCTTTAACGGAGTATACCGCCCCCTACTGCACTGGCAGAGTCATGGCGCTCCTTCATCAACGGTCACCATGCAGTAGCCGGACACAGAGGTCATTAAAACAATGATATTTAGTTTTTATATTTAAATATATATATATTTAAATCTTCAACAACTCTCCCTTTCACAAGGTGAACATAAAAACATACTGCTGTTTCAATAGTATATATATTTTGTATGAACTTTTAACTTTTCTCAAGTACCTTTGGAGAGCTATGCATCATGAAGCTGTACATGAAGCTGTACATGAAGCTGTATATAAAGCTGTATATGAAGCTGAATATGAAGTGTATATGAAGCAGTATATGAAGCTGAATATGAAGCTGTATATAAAGCTGTATATGAAGCTGTACATGAAGCTGTACATGAAGCTGTATATGAAGAAGTATATGAAGCTGAATATGAAGCTGTACATGAAGCTGTATATGAAGCGAAATGAAGCTGTATATGAAGCTGTATATGAAGCTGTATATGAAGCTGTACATGAAGCTGTATATGAAGCTGTATATGAAGCTGAATATGAAGCTGTACATGAAGCTGAATATGAAGCTGTACATGAAGCTGTATATGAAGCTGTATATGAAGCTGAATATGAAGCTGTACATGAAGCTGTATATGAAGCAGTATATGAAGCTGTATATGAAGCTGTATATGAAGCTGTATATGAAGCTGTATATAAAGCTGTATATGAAGCTGAATATGAAGCTGTATAGAGTAACTGGTCCAGAAATAGACTGATTACTGTGAATAGTGTCTCACAATTCAGGGTGATAATACAAATCAATCAGTTTATTATTTGTCGTGTCAAATCCTATAAAAAATCTAATTTGTATAACAATTTCAATGAAATGATCTGTGAATGAAGATATCAATGAAGATATTAATTAAAAACCAGTAGCCTGACAATAACACATCTGTATGTGTGTGATGCTCGGGCAGCATCTGCATAAAGCATGTGGCAGAAACTGAACTCTGGGGAAATTACCCTGATGTGAGAACGTCTTGGCCTAGTTATTTAGAAAATGTCTAACTAAAATGGGCAGAGCAGTACTGCTGATTGTATAATAAACCAGTCCTGTGACTTATTAATTAATCTTTACTTTTCATTTAGTTTTATGTGTATGTACTATGTATTATGTATGTGCATCACTTTCAATAACTTTCATAGACACATGAAAAGGTTGAAATATTTTTTGTGAAGCCCAGAGACAATAGCTGTTATGCTGGGAGCAGTTAATGGGGATCCAATAACTAAAAAAATAAACCTGTGGTGGTAAAAGGCTTTTGCGAAATATTCAAAATGACTGAAATTGCGTGCATGTTAGCACATGGTGGCTATTTGAATCAACAATCTACATTTCTGCCAAATGTGATTGTTAAATGTCATATTATGAATGAAGATAACTGTATTTGTGTAGCAGTTTTCAAGCAAAGCATAAAAATGCTTTCCAGTCTACGTGCAATAACAACCTATGATAATATAGGAGAAAACATGAAAATAATTGGACTGAAATTGTTTTGTCTGTGAGATATTCACTCACAGACAAAGTTATAGCCATCGTAGGTTATTATTATTTGCAATTAAGCAAAGAACGTAAGAATTACAGCAGTTGTTAAAATAGGCCACACTTCAAAGAAATACTGTGGTTTATGAATTCATTTATTCATCACATTTTCTGTGCTTAGGCAGACATGTTGTGGTTCATATTGAAAGATTGGACCATTGAATCCAAAGAAAAAGCTCGGAGTATTAAACGTGCTGCAGAAATACTTTTAATTTGTGAATTTAAAATAGCTGCATGAAAGTTCACAGTGCAAAGCTTCATGGAAAAATATGTTTTCATTATCCTAAAAAGATCAGCGGAGCTCTGTCATGACTGGAGGTTGAGCAGTTAAAGATGTTTGATCATGAGGACTTGAGTAGGATCAGTCCTAGAGGGTTTGCTGGTCGAAAGCTTTCTCTGCCCAGGGCAGATTCTGGCTCACGCAGATTTCCCTCCCGTTGGCAGCACTGATCCTGCAGGAAAGGAAAACACGTTTTCAACAATTTCTCTGCCATGTTTCCTTGAAATATACAGTCATGTTTGTGTACTTGTTCTCCTCATTCTCTGCTTTGTGCTCAGACAAAAACTGGCCACATGAGTGACATAAACAAAAGTAAAGCAGAGACGTACACAAATGCCTTTCTGTGACAGCTGCTGTGAGTCTTGATGATGGAGATGATGTGCTGCTGCGGCACCCTTCCTGTGAAGAATTGAAAGCAGCACGACACAGGTGCATCCATCGCAACAGCTGGAAAGACAAAAGAAAACGTGGATGGTTTAGCACTGGCCGCTGTCCTTTACTGAGCTCCACACACAACAGGTCAGCATGTGTGTATCGTTCTACAGAGAGGTGTTCAGGACACACTCAGGTCTTCAAACCTCACTGACTCCTCACACAAACCACACAATAACTACTGACTGAGTCAGAACCAAACCTGCAGAAGCAGCTTTTAGTGTCTATACACCGCAGACAGGGTCGAGTCCAGGATCAGAGCTTTAGGGGGGCCTGGAACCCTTTACACGTCATTCTACTGTGCCTACTGTTTTTTTTACATCATTTTGGACCACCATGATGGGGGAAACACTGAATTATGTAACTAGAAAGACTACAACAATTCTTAGAAAACTTACTTTATCAAATCTAGGGGTGCTTCAGAACCCTTAAAATGTTGCAATTAATTTGGACAACATAATTATATATCACAATATCTTGATATATGATTTCATCACAATATGATTCCATTGTTATTGTTACAATATTATCATATTGAATTGTTGCCCAGCCCTAATGTATATTATGTATATATTTCAAATTAATAAAATCCCTGCTAGCCTAATCCAGAAAACAGACCTCTCTCTAATCTGGTCCAAAAGGAGAGGGACAGACTTACGCATGGCAGAGCAGGGGTGAACCGTGAGGAGCAGCAGCGTGAGTCCCACGGTGAAGCTCAGAGTCTTCATGATGTCCTGTGTAGAAGTGAAGAAGGGATGATCCTCTTCAGGCTGTCTGAAAGGATCTGCTCTCATACTAGGTGTCCTACAGCTGCTTATAGGGGCGTAGCACTAAATTCTGGCCCCTCTGAAAAGGCATTTCTTATGGGCCCCTCCCCACAACCACTTTTTGGGACCTCCTCACATGAGGACCCTGGGTACTCAGTCTCCATCCCCTGGCTGCTTGTATGTTCTCATGGTCACGTAAACTTCTAAAAAAAAAAGAAGAACTGCCAGAGTGGATTTTCAGTGACAGGAAGTCTGAGGGTCACACCTGCATTTTGACGGCAAGATTAGATATCCAGATATTTATGCGTTCTCATGTTTTAGTTTTTTTCTAAGGACATCAGTAAACAACCTTTGAAAGCCCCTCTTCCCACATCTTTCAAAGGGGGGGGGGGGGGTCACACAGCAAAAATGGTATTAAGGTAAAGGTTAGAACTGACCAATTCAAAGTGTTGGGCAAGAAACTCATTGGTAGTATTTCAAGATTGGAGAGAGTTGCATACACTTTTCAATTTTTAATTTGCTCAAAAAGTTTAAAATATCCAATAGATTTCGTTCCACTTCACAATTGTGTCCCACTTGTTGGTGATTCTTCACAAAAAATAAAAATCTTATATCTTCATGTTTGAAGCCTGAAATGTGTCAAAAGGTTGAAAAGTTCAAGGGGGCCCAATACTTTCGCAAGGCACTGAATGTATGTATGCATGTATGTATGTTAGTATGTATGTATGTATGTATGTATGTATGTATGTATGTATGTATGTATGTATGTATGTATGTATGTTAGTATGTATGTATATATGTATGTATGTTTTGACAGTTAATAGGCAAGAATAAAACCAAAGCCATTTTAGGACCCGAGAGTGACCAGAAAGTGGCATTGGGTGAGAGATACAAGGCAAATTCCATTTAAGTGTACTTATAGTGGAATTCTGATTCTGAGTTCTGATATACATTCAACTGGTATAGCGTCTGAGATGTGTAAAAAATACTTATGTATGAGAACATTTGATTTATGGACTAACTTATATACTAATAAATCATACATAAAAATATACTGTGTGGTTGGATTTAATGTTCAGCCCTGCATAATATCAGTCCAATAAAATAAATAATAAATTTGAGAGGTTAGTGAAGTGCCATTAGGTACAGCTAGGGGTTGGAATTATGTTATACATCACTTCCGATTTCCCCCCTTTAGTCCGGATATCCATTGCCTTGGGCTTTGTCCAATCTGAGTTTTCTCTCACACGACTAAACCAACTATTGAACGACATGCTGTACCAAACAAGTTCCTTCTCGAGGAGATTTTGCAGCGGCACCACCCAAGAGGATTGTGATTGGTTTAAAGAAATGCCATTAAACCAGAGCACGTTGTTCTTCCATCCAGGAATGCTGTGTGGACTAGGCAGACCTTCCTCCGCGGCGCTGTGGAGTAAGGTCTAGCAATGCAACACTAGGGTCATATCAACAAGGGTCCTCTCAAGTTTAGAAAAACAAAGAAATGTGTGTTCAATAAAGCACTAAAGGTTGTACAGACCTACAAAATATTAGGTCATGCAACATTCTGTGTTTCTGAACCAAGCAAATATAATGTAATCATGAAGTCAGAATAGTCAAACTATTGACAAGATCAAGAAAATAAAACTCCATATAAAGATGTCACCACCTTTTCCGTACCAGGTCAGGATGGTGTTGTTGCTCCGCTGCCTGCAGTAAATCAGGGGACAATCTGATAAAGTTGCTCATTGCACCACAGATCAGCAGCCGCTCCTGATGCTATCAGGACAGACAGAGGTTGAGCTGATTCGAGGCGTATTAAAGTGTGGTCACACAAAGGCACAAAGAATAGATGGTTATGATACAAACATAGCATTTCACATGTGAACCAAGGTATTATAAGTGAGTTGTAATAAGTTTGCAAGTCACATTAAAACCTCACTGATCTTATCACAACACACAGCTTGTGGTGTAACTATGTGCAGGGGAGTGCTGACTGACAGAATGTCTGCAGATCTTCTGAATGCAGACATGAGTTAAATTTGCTTAGATTTGTTGAAAAACATTCAAATATGTTTGGTCAAATAAGTAAATATATATATATATATATATATATATATATATATATATATATATATATA
>NC_045740.1:31481007-31485458 GCF_008692095.1 Etheostoma spectabile | reverse complement strand
ATATACATATATATATAAATGTGCAAGTCTGATGATAAACCAAACTGATTATCATGTTTCTCAACTGTGTTCACCAAAAGGTGGAAAACATGGCTGATTTGTGCTACAAAGCAGTGACTTTGAAAAGCAAAGACATCCGTCTGTCATGAGTTCAGCAGGATGGCAGATGGCCGACTACCTGTCTCGCTTTGCCAGACCTTCCTCCAAAGTGCTGCGGAGGAGGGTTCACACAACTTTCCTATTCAGAAGTAAAACCTGCTCTGGTTTATCGGCATTTCTTTAAACCAATCACAATTGTCATGGGCGGGGCTAAGCTCCGGACGGAGCCACTGTGCCACTGCTAAATGGTCTCAGGAAGGAACTAGTTCTGGTGGAACATGTACGTTCGGAACATCATGTGGGTCTGGTTTCTCCGGAAATCCAAAGCCAGACCGTCATGGCGGTTTGTTCAGAATCCGATCTCATATTTTACTGAAATAGCTCACGTGTTTCTGAATACATTTTAAGGAGAAGTAGGCTGTGCAGCTGCTGAATCTTCATCTCAGATCAAAGGTCAGTTTGAAAGATTTTCCTCAGATTTTGAGAGACTCGGGTCACGCTCATCCCGCTCCTCGTTTCTGGGTTAGCTTTCCACCAATCAGATTGGTCATTGAGTCCGACTGCCGGCAGTGCCCGCCTTCCGACCAATCGTGTCAGGTCAGCCAAAATGAAGGCCAACGGCCCCCCCGGCCCCTCTGGCAGACGACGGCACGGAACACACCGACCAGACTCGAGTCAGCGACCTCGCCTGACTGTCTGACAGCCGATTATCTGGTTGGTGTGTCAGGGCCAATCAGAGAGCTTCATCTGATCCAGAATGTTGCTGCCAGGGTTGTTGGACCAAACAAAACTGAGCATATAACCCCAGTTATCAGATCTCCTACCCCTGACCCTAGGAACCTGGCAGACCTCTCAGGTCTGCTGGTTCTGGACTACTGGCGGTTCCCAGAGTCATAACTAAAACAAGCCTGAGCTGCCATTAGCTTCACTGTTGCTCAAATATGGATCAAATTACCAGAAGAGCTTAGATTTGAAACAACTAGTACAGTGCCTATTCAAAATGTGCCTGTTCCCTTAACAAATGTAACACTTCAAACAGCCTTAGTGGTTTAATGATTGACGTTAACATTAAAAGTACGGATTTGACTGACGGGGGGGTGAGCAGAGGTCTCAGTGAGGAGGAGCGGCAACTTTTCCCCTAAGTGAAATGCTCTTAGTGAATCTCATCTAGGCTTTTAGTGGGAAGATTAGAAATAACTTTTTTATTGAGTTTCCTCTTAGCAAATTGCTTAGTGACTTTCTCTGAGTGGACCTTTGTGGTGAAGGGTATGGACCCAGGGGAGCCAGGGTTATGGCAGCGCCTTTTTTTCTCTACCTTTAATGTGCGGTCGTTTATTAATACCCAACACCCAATGCTGGGGGTACCCAGGAAACCAAGTGTGAAGTAGATTGAATGGACGGTTCATGAGATATTTCAAACAGACAAACAGACACACACACACACACACACACACATACACACACACACACACACACACAGTTCCCCAATGTATTTCCCGAGTTGATGTCGAGCTCCCACTTGAGATCAAAGGAGATGATGGAGCCCAGGAAGCTGGACTCCAGCCCAGAACAACGGGGTCTGTTGGTCAATTTCTTTAACTGTCTATGGTATTTTGACTGCAGTTTAAACACTAGCTGTCAATATTACATATTGCACCTTTAAATTGTTACATTTTACTAATTTAGTTGCTGGTCCGTGTAATTTTAAGACACAGTAGGTAAACTGAAAAAGTCCCTGTCTAGCTCCAGACCTGTCGGCCCTGTAGGAGACCTGCATGGGTTGCAGGAGGGGGGGTAAGGGTTTTGTGGTGAGACAGAACAAGTGATCAAAAGACTTCATAACCACCGAGGGTCTGTGGTCAGTCAGTTCGGTTATCGTTGATCTGCTTTATGATGACGAGCTGATGGGATTACATTTCATTGGCTTTGTACCTCGTAGGATTTCATGTGACTGTATGAGGTTAGGATGACCTGCCACATCCGTTCAAGTGAAATTTAACAAATGAATTATTAAATGTGGAAATTAAAATTAATCTTCAATGTTATCTGTCTTTAGTTAGGGTCAGTCATTGACCAACTGTTAACTGATTATTCATTAAAAGGTGTAAGTTGGACATGGGAGATATGTTGTCTTACCCCATATAATTACTTTTTCAGTCTATTTCTCACTCTACTCAGTACACACTCTTTTCAGAAAATACACGTAGTCAACAATATAGCTCTATAAATACATCAAT
Source organism: Etheostoma spectabile (assembly GCF_008692095.1). Lineage (NCBI taxonomy): Eukaryota > Metazoa > Chordata > Actinopteri > Perciformes > Percidae > Etheostoma > Etheostoma spectabile. The sequence continues at coordinate 31,483,122 of NC_045740.1, read as the reverse complement.
TCATTTTTTTATTAAAAATAGAAAGTCCTTACACCTTTAGGTTTGCAAAATCATGCATCCAATTATCACAACATTATTACATATTATTATTATTATTATAACAATGCTACATCTTTAGTGTTGCTGACTGCGGCCCTGGGTGTTGTGGTGCTGATTGTAGATATCCAGAGCCCACTGGGAGGTTCCGCTGTAACAGAACTGTTTTCCTTTGGTTGTCTGGACTCTGCAAAGCATACACACGAGAAACAGGACAAGAGAAATCAACACGCCACTGAAACCAGAATGTGTTGATTAAACTGCAACATAATCCTACACATAGCCAGATGTAAATACCATGGGGACCATAGTGCTAATAATACTTTGGTCACATCAGTGATGATGAGTAGTTCATCAGGACCCACTGAAACTCAGATTATCCACCTTCTTTTGTCTGTGCTTTAAAGGAAGTTATTAATGATAACGGATGCTGTGGCGTTGTGATCATGTCTGGAGGTCATGGTCATCCATCTTTCTATTCATCATGTCCTCACCACTTACAAGACAAAAAAAGGAAGAAGGACGATGCACACACTTACATGAATGCCTTGTTGGGACAGGCGCTGTGGGTCTTGGTTATGGTGGACACACGCTTTAGTGGTATTCTCTGTGTGTAAAAGTTGAAGCAGCACTCTTTAGGAGCCGTGCTGTACTCCACAGCTTGGACTGTGAGGAAGGTAAATGGATTAGATCAGATTAGATTCAACTTTATTGTCATTACACATGTACAGGTACATTGGAACGAAATGCAGTTTGGATCGAGTCAGAACCAACATGAAACTCTGAAGATGAAGACACACAATCACAGATCACTCACGTGTGGCGTTGCAGCAGCAGGCGGAGAGCAGCAGCAGCCCCAGGGTGAAGCAGAGAGTCTTCATCATGCTGTCAGTGAAAAGATGATGATGATGATGATGTTCTTCTTCTTCTTCTCCCTTTGCAGTGATCGACTCCTAGCATTGCGTCCGATGAAGATATATATACCCTGTCCATTGTGGAATCAAAATGATGTCAGCGTTTCCATCCAAACATAATCATAATTCTTCCATGATGAGACATAAGCGTCAGAATTCCCCTACAGATCTTCCACTGAGAGCTGTGTGTAGTTGGGGGACGGATGTCACCAGTGAAGGGAAAGGCCACGGCTCTGTTGTGAAGATTGAAATCATCTCCCCTAACTCAGAAAACCAACAAGTATTCCACACGTTTATCGTATATGTCTCAGTGCATTATTAGTCCATGGAAAGATCATCATGCGCATTAAAGTTCTTTTAGACATTTAGAAGTTTTACACAGAGCAGATAAAGTACAAACAACATAAACCCATTTTTATTCTTACATTTAAGTCACAGGGACATGTTGTTCTAAAGGTTCTCATAAAATTAGCTTAAAGTCATCTTCTGTTTTTATATTTACTGTACGCATTTCACATTTCCAGAAGAATATTGCAACATGACAAACCAACCAAACTGGTCCAAACCATTTCTTAAAGCAGTAAATCAGCATTTTGGGAAATATGCTTCTTTGTTCTATGGTGAGAGTTAGATGATCAACCCACTCACGTATTGATCTTCTCATCTCATAACTAGGAAGCGTGCTTAGCAAAATGTCTAACTAATCCGTCAAAGAACTGCGCTGAACATAACTTTATGTTTTTGATTATCTTTACTATTGCAAATAAAGTACCTTTCACTTATTACTTTTGTGTTAAATGTGATAATCTGTGAAAGCGCATGCCTCTGTACTTTAGTTAAAAGTTGCAGGTTATGTCAATGAGATCTCTGTCTGACTGACTGTGCTTACAAAACACACACAGCATACTGACAAAATATAAAATAAAAATGCTTGGAATAGTTTTTGGCTTTAAAGAAAGATCAAAGTTCAGGGTTTCGTAAGTAGAAATCAGAGGGTTGTGGGATTATAAATAAACGGTAAACTACATCACCAGTTTATCATGAGTCAATTTCCTCCTTCATGCAAATATGTGTGGTGCAGACCCAAGGGATGGAGATAGCATCATGCTCAAAAGATCTTATCACAGCTGGTTTTAGACGTGCACACACACACACACACACACAC
>NC_045740.1:31470730-31480997 GCF_008692095.1 Etheostoma spectabile | reverse complement strand
ACACACACACACACACACACACGGGTTTAGCTGTGCATCTGTGACCTATTTAAATAACTTCTGTGCATGCATTTGCAACCTTATCAATAATAGGCATCACAATGTAAAGTATTTTGCAAAAAAACAACGCCCAAGCAGACAAACTGCTTCTTAATATTAAGTAACAAATAGTATTTAGATCTTTTACTTAACATGAGCAAAAGTAACAATGTCAGAATACTCAATAATCTTTAGCAAAAGTGTGATCTTATTTCAACATTTACTTTAATAAGCACATCCTACTTATTATCACCAAATATTACTCATTAGGCAACAGAATGGCCTCTGTTGGTGTTCGTTTATGAATAACGGGATTATAATTATTGACTCTCAGCAATTCAAATGAATTAAGTATTTCAATTCAATTAACAGAAGTAATCTCAGGAATAGAGTATAATGTACAACAATTCAACATGTTTCTTCATATTATTACATTTACTATAAAATGTAGCATCAAATGTAAATACTAAAATAAAAAATGAATAAGTGATGAAAGTCAAATTGTGATAAGAACTATTGCAGATTAGAAAATGAACAATGTGGGAGATGGGTGGGTAGCTTTCACAATCAAGATAGTAGTACCATATTCAAACCTTCAGATCTCATATTGATACTGATATTGATATTTAATGACTACATTGTGTGACTACACCAATAACGACACATGACTGGCCACTGTGAGGAATGTGACGAAGCTCAGCTAAAGCAGCTCTATCCTGCCCATAGACCGGGAATATTAATAATATACAGTCTATGATCCTGCCCGGCAATACACTGACGTTAACACAAGCGCATACATACACAATATTATATTTCAGAGGAGAAATAGCTTTATATCTGTCTGCAGGATTAACTGTGATCGTCCATCCTCCATAATGTCTCCATGATGTCAGCAACACTTTATTATTATGACATATTACTGGCGGCGGGTGGCGCCACCCATGGACGTAATATTTTATCATGGCTATGGGTGGCGCTATATCATATTTTCTCCTGGATTTTGTTCCATCAGCACTTCCGGGTTCTAATGTTTACACCTGGGAGCAGCGCTGACACCGCACAGAGCTCATGAAAATCATCTTTTCTGTCATAAACAACATGTACTCGGATTAATATCGTGTGACGGTAGGCTGTGCCACAGGACTAACTACATTACCCATAAGGACCCGGCATTAGGAAAGGAGCTAGCAGACGTAGCAGGCTCGTGCAGGATGCTGAGGCTAACCAGCTAACGCTAGCTCGTTGAAATATTAATAACGTTGTTGTCCCGAAATAAAATGGAAATGGGTTATTAGGGGTGACTGTAACGTTAAACTTAATGACGTCAATGTAAAATAATAGATTTATCTTATTAAGCTACAAGTCAGCAGGGAATGTAACGTGTACTCTAACTACTTATTGTCTGTGTAACGTTATATAATATTCATCGAACTACTGGATGTTTTTCAATAATCACTGTGGGAAAACATGGCCAGCAGAAAATAGTGTTTCTATAAATAAATCCATAACATAACACGATAACTTGTTGGCAGTGTGTTTATGTTTAAAATGGAAAATGTTGGTGCACAGGAGAGTACCTTACTCTTAGAAAAATTAGAATTTATTTTTAGACTGTATATCTAATAAAACATGGACAGTCATTTAAAGAGAAAGATAATAAATTGTTTAAATGATTGTTTATCATATACATCCATACTATCATACTCCAAGACTGAGATGACGTCATAGGAACTTGTCTTACGGTGTGTGCAGGCTGCAGGGCTCCATCATCAGGACCAGCTATGAAGAAGAAGAGCAGGCGTCCTCGGGCATTGGAGACATCAGGACAGGGCAGCAGGACACGGACACCTGTGAGTGTCAGCGAGGAGAAGAGTCCACCTGGAAGGAGACCTCGGAAGACTGTCCCTGTAACCACAGACGCCTTCTACCATGAGACCCCTGCAAAGGACAAGACTGCAGACTTGGACTGTGGTGTGACAGCAGCCGGCGACACCCAGAAACCCCCAGAGAGCAAGTCCAGATCCTCAGGTGGGTGTCTCGGTACCAAACCCCAGTCAATTAAAAGGCAGCGGAGTATAGTTGCTTTGCTTATCAGCAAACATTTTAAGTATATTTCCCTGTCTGCTCTGCGGTTACCAAAATGATTATAATATAATAATTACATATTGTGTTGGTGGTAGTAGACAGTGGATTTTTTTTTTTAACAAAGTGCTGCTAGTGGGTCAGATGCATGTTGATGGGATTGTCTGCATGCTAGCAAAGCGAAGTCAAGAAAATATGTATAATACACATTGTGTTTTCTTGACTGACGGGCCATACAAATGTAATACAATGTAAAACACATTTGACATAAAGCTAAGGTTAATTTGCAGGTTTTTTAATGGAGTTTTATTATGATGTCCTTTTCATTCAAGTTAAGATAACCTGAACTCAAGGTCCCCTAATTTGACTCACTTTCCTTTGGAGCCCCATCAGAAACAGCGTCCGTTTGTCAGTCTTCGGCCATGACTGATGTGTTTGTCCTCCCAGCGGGTAGACTGGCGGCTGCGGTCTGTCGGCTCTGCCATGGGAAGTTCTCTCCACGAAGCCTGCGGCACGCCTTCAACAAGTGGCCTCAGGACTCCACGGATATCGTTGACAATGAGTCAGACTCCGCGGCCCAGTCTCCCCTTTTATTCCACACAGACTTCCAGAGACTGGTTGGGGTCCAGTTGGACCGTGACCCCCGATTATCAGAGTTTATCTGCAAGAAATGCCACTCCAAGTTCTACAAGTGCCACAGCATCCTGATCAGGTTTCTGCAGAGAGTCAACATCCCACCAGTTGGGAAGGAGAACCTAAAAAGCTGGTGCGTCCAAGAAAAAATGAACCAGAGTGTGTCTTTAAAAGTGTGTACTCATTGCACGGTTCTCAATTGTTCAGGCAGATAATCTACAAATGTTTTATATACAAAAAAAATGTTTTTTTCTATTTCAGGAAGAAATGTCCCGATGCCTCCGTAAACCATGGCTCAACACGTAAATAAAAGCATTTCTTCTTCTCTGCCTGTGGCCTGACCCTTTGAGACGACATCCTGTGATATGAGCCTCTAATTAGCTATATAAACATTGAATAAGCTGCAGCCGTGAGCTACGGCGAGCAGAAGGCTAAACTACTTTCCTCTCCCACCGCTGCCGGCCTGTCTCGGTCCAGACGGCTGCAGCAGGCCGTCCTGCGGCTTCGGCCTCTGGTGCTCGTAGCCGGCTAAGGCTGCCATCCAAACCTGTGTGAGAGGAAACCACTCTCACACAGGTTTGCCACTGTTCATGCTAGGCTATAGGCTAGACCAGGCAGCAGACCAGCTCTCCTCACCGTTTTCACAGCAAATAGCCACTGGACAATATACATTTTTACATAATTTTGTTCCTCTATGTACTGTATATAGATGGATGGCAATAACGTCTATCTTATGTAATAGTTTAGCCTTGAATTAGCTGCAGCCCTGAGCCTTTGGCTAAGGGAAACAGAACTATCACTGAAGGAACAGACCAGCCAATAGGTATGCTCTCTCTCTCTCTCTGGGACTGGCCAACGTCTCCTGTCACAGGATAGACGTTCTACATCCGGAAAACAGATCCAATAAGGAAATGCAGACGTTTTGTTAGACAACCACTTCAATTGCAATATGCTGAAAAATGATAAGTAATTAATTAATGATTATACACACAGTATTTGGACATTTAGACCTTCTGTGGTTCTCTTTCAGCATTACAGTCCTTTACCTCAGACCGTAAGTGCCTCCACAGCCTGGTGTCCTGGGCTCACCACCACGGAGAGGCCTGCCGCTCCTGTCCCAACCTAAAGGACGTGCTGGAGGGCCAGTGCTGGGGCTCCGTGAAGGCTGTTTGGGGCTGCGTGGATGGTCACAGGTATGTCATGGATTCTCAGTGCACAACCGCTACCAACCCAGGGTACCTGCTGAACTTCAGCGGTGGAGCATTAGGGAGTGGCAATGGTGATGGAATGATGTCAGAGGAGGAAGATGAAGAAGAAGAAGAGCAGCCCAGCAGGAATGGAAGGACCCCAGCAGGAAGTATAGGTTCTCTGGCTCCACACAGTCCATCTGCAGTTCCAGTGCAGACTCCGAGCTCAGCGCTGGCTGACTGGACCAGCAACACTGAAGGTGAGACTCTTTATAGATTATGATATCCTGAGGTGGTGTGAGGCAGCATCATCTGTACATAGTGGTTGTGTTGGCCACTGAAACCACTGGTACTCACATGTCAATTCTCAAAAAGTGATCTTCTCTATTTGTAAGCCATCAGCAGTCATATTCATAGCATCCTAAGAATAGGAACATGCGTTAACAACCAAACATCCCAAACACAAACCTGCTGGTATTTATGCTAGAGACATTAAGAACCTACTCTGGTTTTGACAGACCTTCCTCCACAGCTCAGCGGAGGAGGGTCTGGATAGGCCACACAACATTCCTGGGGCACATTCAATCTCAAAACGCTGTGCACCGTTTTGCTACGGTTTCCTGGTTGAAAGACATGTTTCCTCAGAACAGTGTGAAACGGTGTTCAACAGCTTTGAGTTCAGTTTTCTCTCACTTGAATCAATTGTTTTTGCCTTCATTACTTGCTTGTGTAATGTTAGCCGTCATCTGCAGCTATTGTTATCTTCTCATGGGGTCTTATCTAAGATCCGCTCTGGTCTAATGGACGATCGTTGCACAACAACCAATCAGCATGGGTAAGGGTTGTTAGTACCCATTGATAAGGATTTAGTTTATTATTAGTATTTGGCTGAAAACAAGGTACCACTTGTCATCTGTTCTAAATGTCACATTCTACATAAAGCCCAGAGTTTACATATCCAAACACAAAATCAAAAGTGTCTAATGACTAACAGTATTATTCATTTTGTGTACCCTCACGTCTGGCTTGTGTGTCCCCTGCATTAGATTTGACAGGTCATGAGGTGGCGTTGTCTCCGGCTCAGGCCCAGCTGGAGGACAGGGCTGCTGACAGCGATCTGTCTGACAGGTTAGTCCCACTGTTTCTGGCTTTCCTCTTGTCTTATAACCACCAAGTTTTGGGGTGCTTCTCAGCTAGAGTTGTTCCGATACCAGTATTAAAAATGCCTCCGATGCGACGAAAAATCGCTGATATTGGCAAGTACACATAAACAATCTATGCATAAATCCAATACCACATAATTTAATCAGTGAATTACTCTCCTTTACTTTGTGTGAAGAGTCACAGCTCTTAGTCAATCAGATAGATTTGTATTTTTAATATCTCAGTCTCTACTTTTAAAGTAGTTTATCTTTGGTTTTTTCCATTGTGACTGACCGACTTTGCACTGGATCGGTACTACTCCGTATTGGGCAATACGCAATATCAGGTATATATCAGTATCGGGAAGGAAACAAATGGTATTGGAATGTCTCTACTTCTCTGCTTTAAAAGTGATTAGATTAAGATTGATAAAAGGCCATAACATTTACAAGAAAAGTGTGTGTGTGTGTGTGTGTGTGTGTGTGTGTGTGTGTGTGTGTGTGTGTGTGGTTGTGTGTGTGTGTGTGTGTGTGTGTGTGTGTGTGTGTGTGTGTGTAGGGTCATCTCGGAGGATGACTTTGAGGAGAGTAAAAAAGGATTATCAGACGACGATCTGTTCGAGCCGTACTCAGACAAGAGGTGGGTACAGATATTCTTCAGATTTTTCAAAAACCGCAAAGATGAAAATGAGTTGTGACAGAACCCCAGGATTGTGTTTAATGTACCTTTCTCTCCCCCGTCACAGAGCTTGCAGGGTGGCCATCCCCAACAAGAGAAGAAGAAACCCGAAGGCCCTGGAGGAGCCCAAAATCAAAAAAAAACCTGGACCCAAACCCGGCTGGAAAAACAAGTTCAAACCTAAGGGGTACAGAGGCATATTTTAAGTTAGTTAACTTGAGTCCTATATTTCCTTTAATACACAGCATCCATTCAGCATAAGTTAAATGTAATATTTAAATGTGTTGTTTATCTCAGTGGGAAGCATCTTATAGAAGAACTTTATTAATCTTTTAATGGGGAGATGTAATTCTTACTGTTGTCGTAACATTACACACAGCCCCAAAAAACACACATGCACACACAAACATGAATTAAAGATATAATATGAATATAAAGAATTTCCACATTAAAATGTCTGAAACGACTAGACTTATATTATACATTATGATGAGTTACATTATCCCCAATGAGAATTTATTTTTGAGAAAATCATTTTAATCAGGTCACAGTTGCCTGTTGAACTATGATTATATGTTAACTATTATAATGTGGTTTAGTATACATGTGCATTAACAAACTATTATTGCCTTTTTATTTTCAGAGAGGAGCTGCCCAACATCTACAAGTGTCTGTATCAGGGCTGCACAGCCGTCTATAGAGCTCCTGATGGTTTGAAGGTCAGAATTCCCAAACTGACGTTTTATTTTTATTTATTTTAGTGCATAGTTTTTTGATATTAATAAATGTCCGTTACATTCAAGCCATTACCAGATGAGATGCTCCAAAGCTAGATAAGACTCTCAGCTCCACACCCCTCTCTCTGGATCTCTGACTATGTTCAGGAGATCGTGACTTTCCCGCGCAGAAACTTAAGTGAAGATAATGACCTCTTCTGGAGAGTCATGTTTTTTAATCCTCTGTGTCCTCCTTGGCTACTAGCAACTGTGCACGATCACGGAAGGCTGTATCGTGTGGATGTGCCAACAGTGTTGTCATTTTTTAGAATTAGCTCTGAGGGAGACAAAAACTATGCACTATAGCTTTAAAAAATATATATTTTGTAATTGAATCGATGGTGTATTTTTAAGGATGCTTCAGTAGTTAGTTTTAGGTGTCCAGCCTATAGCAAGATAATGTCACTACAAAAAATTGATATCCCGTATGGTATATAGAAAAAAATGTGTATTACTGTTTTTTTGGTCATATAGGAATCACCTCTAATCTACCTTTGGACACGTGGAAGAGAACAAGAACAATATTGTTTTTCATCCGCACATGATAGTTGTTGTTCTCCATACTGCTCCAGATTCTGTGTGAAGTTCAAGAATCTTTTCTCTCTTATCAAGAAGTTTTTTTTTATTTTTTAGAAGCACATCAAGGAGCATCATGAGGAGGTGAGAGCGCGACCCTGCCCTCATCCTGGCTGCAACAAGGTGTTCATGATCGACCGCTACCTGCAGCGGCACGTCAAGCTTATCCACACAGGTGAGGTCAACAAAAAGATTAGGATTTGTTTGTGGACCGCATAGATGTGCTGGGCCTGTATCATAAGGCACATTCGGCTTAGTAGGGCTCTTTATGGGTTACTCAGCTTCAATAAGCATGTTGTTGGTGATCCTTGATAACTGCTATAAAGATCTCAGGGTAGGTGCTCGAGGGAGGCAGAGTGGTGTATTTTATGTTTGTTGGAGCAGGTATTGGCTTTCATGAAAAGCCATTTGTTTTGCTGTTATGGTTGAATGATTTTGAGTCATAAGAAGCCTACACTTTGTCTTTAATCAGAATAGATGTTGTGATGCCATGTTGAACCAACTGTACAATCAGTTCAATCAAAAAGGCATTTGTCTTAGGTGTTAATGTGTACTTTGGCTCGTACTTGAGACTGCCATCTGTATGTTTCCAGAGGAGAGGAACTACATTTGTGACCAGTGTGGCCAAACTTTCAAACAGAGGAAACACCTTTCAGTTCACCAGATGAGACATTCAGGGGCCAAGCCACTACAGTAAGTACTGTTGGTGTGATTTAAAAGGTCCCATATTGTAGAAAGTGAGATTTCTATGTCTTTTTTTAATAAATCAGGTGGAGGTGGGGGGGGGGAGCGTTTCAGACAATACAGGTATATTCAGACTGACAGTATGAGAAAGATAATGGGTTTTTATAACATCAAACTATGTAAACATGTTCTAGTTGGAACCCAAACATACAGGTATGAACCTAAAAATATTGAATTAAAAGTCGGAAGCAAAAGACAGGAGAGAGAGGCTATACATTTTAAAGTTTTTCTTTTTTCCAGATGTGAGGTGTGTGGCTTTCAGTGTCGCCAGCGAGCGTCACTCAAATACCACATGACCAAACACAAGGCGGAGGCTGACCTGGAGTTTGCGTGCCTGATGTGCAGGAAGCGGTTTGAGAAGGCCCACAACCTGAACGTACACATGTCCATGGTCCACCCGCTGATTCAGGCCGAGGTTCAGAAAGGCAGCCAGCAGCAGCAGCAGCAGCCACCAGAGTACTCGGACCCGCACGCCATCACTCTGACCAGGGAGGTGGTTCAGCAAGACCAGGACAGATGACGACAGGGAGTCCCGGTCCACGTCGGCTGCACGGGTTCTTAAACTGGGAGTTTTCCAGTTTCTGACAACCTGTACTACAGTTTACATTTTTTTCTAATTTAGGTCATGGACTGGGGTAGGAACTTGCTATATGGCAATACAGATGTTGATCTCAGTTCTCTACCAATATATTTAGCCCAGCTTTTGCATCATAACAACAAAGTCAAACTATTGTCTTCATTATAAAGTTTCATTTTAGTAGATATTGACCAACCTGCTCATAATTACTATCTCTAAACTAGCTCTTTACGGTTTAAGTATCACTTTTCATTCCAAACTTAATCTTTCTTTTCATTGTCAGGTCTCGGCCAGTTATACCACAAGTTCAGGTTCCAGCTTGTTTCTGGGAAGCAGCTGAGGGCAAGCTCCTTCACATGTATCATTGACAAATCTCTGGAGTGAAGGGATCTTAGGATCTAAGTTTCTGGGTCACTTGTGGGGCGTTTAGTTCCCACACAGAGTATGAATTGAACAAGGACTTGATGAAAATAACCACTGGTACACTAGCAGTTGGTGTATCGCTTTACAGTGCAGCCAAATAAAGTAACAATACAGTTTTATTTGATAGCTGAAGTACACAGTAGCAGCCACAAATTCACAACTGCATAACCTATATGCATTAAATTGTAAGTCCTATAATTCAATATTCTTGTTAATATATGTGAAGCACTTGTTTGTGCGGTTACTGCCTCACAGAGCAGATAGTTACGCAGAATGATTTCCAAGAACATTCAGTTCAATTCTATTAGGTCACTGTTTTTTTATTAAGTTATTACAGAGCTAAGTACTTTTAAGAGTGTAAATCTGTATTGTAAAAAGGGCTTCAGATGAACATGTGTATAATAAAGTATTGTGTGCATTATGTATAAAAAGACAACATTTTGGTAAAACTGGTAAGATCTAAACCATGTTTAATAAATATGACAAGAGGAACGTGTTTCTGTTAGATTACATTAATAGTCGGTTACCATTACTGGGAACGAGACTCCTCTAAAGCTCGAGGGAACAGAGAACATTTTTGTAGTCAAGTACGGTTCACTTTAGGCAGTTTCTCTGTCTGAACGTCAGTCCGCGGCTTTCAGAGGAAGTCCATCTCTGGGCTGAGGCTGTGAGGTTCAAGGTGCACAGAGAGAGCCGCAGCCACCTCTGGGTCCAGGTCTGCACACTGGGACTCCAGCTGGACCAGGAGACCCAGCAGCACATAGACCGGAAGGAGCGATGATGACGACGAGACAGAAGAGTGCGAGAGAGATAAGTGAAGGTTGCCAATAGTAGGTCTTACCAAGAGGCATACAGAAGTGTACTTTGTGTACAGTAAGTGTGTGTGTGTGTGTGTGTGTGTCTGTTACCTGTCTGACTTGGCTGGAGGACAGAGCAGTTGGAGTCGTCTGCGAGATCGCTCTCAGAAGGAACTGTTTGGCGTAGCTCAGAATCTGACAACACAATTCATAGGTTTGACTTCAGAGTAATGCCACAGATTTAAGGAAAGGCAACTTACTTACTGCATATAGCACACTTAATACACAATTCAAAGTGCTTTACATAAGCATATATACGTTGATGTTGTCATCATAAACCATGATCTGAGGCTCAGTCACCTGATTGTCAGAGGGTTCAGTGGCTGGTGTAAGTGTGTGTCCTTCCAGGGAAAGCTGCAGTAGACTGATGTAGCAGAGGACAGCAGTCTGGAGGAACCCTGGACAACACACAGCCCTCTGTAGCAGCTCAGCACTCTGCTGGAGCAGCAGGCTACAAAAAACACAAACGCACAACTTTTTTGTAGGTCCTATACAGATTCAGATTCAGAAATACTTTATTGATCCCCAAAGGGAAACTCTGTGTCACAGTAG
>NC_045740.1:31467471-31470716 GCF_008692095.1 Etheostoma spectabile | reverse complement strand
AGACAGAGACGGAGCACTGCAACAGGCAGCTTGCACGTTAGCGCATGCGCACACTTCAGATGCATCAGAAACAGAATCAGCATTATAGCAAGGTAGAGTACAAGACATAACATAATGCACAAGACTACACACGGTACTTGTGGATACATGAAGGAATTGTTTGTGGTGACTCGGGAAAAAACAATACATACATCAGGGCTGCCAACTTTTCCCAAAACCTTGGAGTGAGATTTGGGGGGGCCAATATTTTTCCGCGTACAAAGCAATTTCTTTGGGTCTTTATCCTTTAGGGTTTAAATTGGGATTTGTTATATGTGGGGGGATGGGGCTCTCCCTAGGGGGGTCTGGGGGTATGCCCCCCCAGGAAAAAAATTTGAAAAATAAACCATTAAATGGCACTTTCTGGAGAGTTTTTTTGCAAAAAAAATGGAGAAATCAAGTCTTGCATGATATGTGCAAAACTGTAGGGTTAAGAACCTTTGCATTGTTGTACCCACACAATGTGCCAAACATAATGAACCACATGAAGAGACAGTAGCATATGTCAGCAACAGCTGAGAAGATTTGGGTCTGTGGTGAACAGGTCCAGGGGTCCCTGGTGTAGGGACCAGGGAACAAAGTAAATTAATGTTGAGGGATCAACTAAGACCACGAAATTCTAAAGAATGAGAACCAATGAGTTACATAAGTTCTATTCCTTAACCTTTGTGCCAAGGCTCAGTAATGTTTGGCCCTATCTCTGTGCCCCAGTTACTGTATTTACTTTTTGTGGAATAAAGACTATTTGTTCATTTTAAAAAACATCAAATTAATTATTTACAGTACATTAGAGATGCAGAGGTTAGAGATGCACAATAGGGCCCAACGTTGCAGTATCGTGTAATATATATATATATATATATATATAATATTATATATATAGTACATATATATATATATATATATATAGTACATAAGTATAGCTCAGATGTGTTTCACCAGATTTCTGCTCATATTTACAACTTGTGCACATTCAAAATATAACTCCTCCCATCTCTGTTGTACGTGATTTGGAGAGGTGTAATATAGTCTGCTGTACATGTCATTGCTCCGCTGATATGGTGGATCTCATTCAGAACGTCTTAGGACACAGAGGCCCATTTGGGTCTTGGTCTCTGAGTTAGAGGAGGCTGTACGCGCTCTCATCGGAGGACTACACGGATGCAACGGTCACTGCCCCCCCCCAGAGCGAGTCCACTACAATGAACTGAGAGTTGCACACTACCAGCCGGCTGCTCAACTCCATCTTACAGAGAGAGAGGACAAGAAGCGACGGACGGGTCTGTGAGACTCAGAGCTCATACCTGAAGCCGGGAATGCACCTGGGATGGATCGTGAAAAAATTCTCAGTTGCGACAATTTGAAAATTCCACAGACAGGGAGCGCTCTTGAACCCCCTCACAGTCTCTGAAAGCACAACTAGCGATCACAAGTGGCTCAACAGGTAAAAACTAGATAAACTCATCTTCAGAAATTGACCGACCGGGCTGACACTTCAGCGTGAGAAATCGGGGGTGTGGAGATCGTGCGGTCCGTGAACAAAAAGTCAAATGCGTGTGTCTCACGGCCAATGCGTGAGAGTTGGCAGCCCTGCATACATACATACATAGTAAGAGTAGAATTACCTAATATTAGCTCTAAATTGCAGATACTGAATTGAATATTGAAGTGAACACAAACGGCATCAATATAAGAACAGTTACATTTTAAAGTGTAGTTAGAAAACTGAAGCTCTCTTTCAAATAAGACAAATCCATTGTGTATTTTGCATTGTGTTACTATGCAAGTTGATATTGCGATGATAATTTAAAAAAAGAAATCCAAGTCATTGTGCAGCCCTACTAGCTAGCTACCATGTCCCCATCTTTGTGACCTCTTTCACCCCTGATGAGTTTGCCCCCCTGTATTGTCCAGTTAGTTTTGGTCCTGAAAACTTTAAATCAATTGGCTGGTTAAGGGTTCTGTGAGGGTTAACTATAGGTTGTGTCTACAGTGACTCTGAAAGTGGAAATATTATACTTGAAAAACTAACCTGTAGAAGGCCCAAGGCATCAGTCGAGTAAACTCATCCGATGTCACCATGGTGATTGACTGGTAAACACCTTGTTCTAGAGTTGGGGAAACAAACATTCAGGCCAATGATTAAATATTGGCGAGACAAAATCGTACTCACATTAGATTTAATCTGTCAAATAATGACTACTAAATTGGCAATAAAGCTGATGTCCACCAGCAGCTGAGCACATGGGGGGAACTGAGCTGTAGTTTTAGAAGATTATACTGTGTACACCGTACTGTTTGATTTAAAGATGAGCAGCCAGTCAGCAGAGTCCACTAACACGAGCAGAAGGTCTGTGCAGAAACCTGTGGCGTTCTGATGGCTCCTCTCCTACAGGAATAATTGCAGACACAACATTACACAGAGTCCCACATGCTGTAGTGTAGGAGAAGCAAGGGAGATGCTATAGGCAAATAAATTTGGAAAAAACATTTTATTAATGCCTTCTTTTCTTGCTTTTCAATCTGCCCCCAGCTCTATGTGTAAAACTTAAAATGGAATGTGTAAAACCTTTGCCTTGTCTTAACATGTGCATGTGAGTTACTACGGTTTATGAAATAGAGCTTGGCCTAAGACAGACCTGTCTCTCTAACTGCAGAAATCTCAACTACAGCTAAACATAATGTGCTTGTGGGTATTGTTTGGGACAGTGCAGGGTAGTTATTAATTACCTGAGGATACAGGAGCGATGACAGATGGTCGTTTACACACATGAAAAGTAGAAAAACTAGCACCTGGACAAAGACATGAGACAGCAGCAGGTAAAATATATGAAAGGTGGAAAAAATACCAAAAGCAACCATTGGCTATTTACAGAGCAAGTGGATGATGACACAAAATGATCAACCTATCATGTTTATTTGAATATAGTTTACCCACCATTGCTGGCTTGCATTAAAGCTGCACTTTGTAACTTTTGTAAAAATAAAAAAAAAAGTTTCTCATATTGGCTCAAACTAAGCACCTCAAAACATTCCTTTTCACTAAGTCCTTTGACTCCCTTTTGTTCAATTGCTAAATTCAACCTTTTTAGGGATTTAAGAGGACCAAATAGGCCACATGAGACATAACCTGCTTTAACCTATTTCTATTATACCTTTCTTGATAGCTACATACCAACCGTAAATTACTGTATATAAAGAATGGG
>NC_045740.1:31465684-31467461 GCF_008692095.1 Etheostoma spectabile | reverse complement strand
GGGGGAGAGAGAGTTCTTTCCTCTCACCTGTCGGTACTGTGTGCCCCTCTCTGGTCGCAGCATATTCAGGGCTGCACTGAAGCCCTGGCTGTCGCAGCCACGGCCCTGCCAGGCACGATGCAGGCTGGCGGCCAGCAGCAGAGCTGCAGCTGCAGGCAGGGCCGCCGACGACAGCCCCTTCTCTAAACTGCACAACAGACAGAAATATAAAAAACCTCAATTTGAGCAAAGTCCACCAATATACACATACACAAACCACCAGAGACTCTAATCTGATACTGAAATGAAATCTAAGAGCATGAGGGGGCAGAGGGATCCACAGGGGACTGGATTATGCCTGTCCTTTTTATTCCTTACACTCACAGTAGTCTCACTTTGCCAGACCATGTGGACTAGCCAGGCCTTCTTCTACAGCGCTGCGGAGGAGGGTCTGGCCAGTCCACATAGCATTCTTTGATTGGAGAAAAACGTGCTCTGGTTTGTTGGTATTTCTTTAAACCAATACAATTGTCTTGGGTGGCACAAAGCATTGAGAAAGCTCTGGTGCTTCAACAAAATAGTCTCAGGAAGGAACTTGTTTTGGTGGTGGAACATGTATACGTAAAATGTGTAAGGAAACTCCAATTGGACAGATAGCTGTCTGGATTTACCCTGCAGAGATCTGAGGACCAGGTAACCATAGTCCTCAGATTGGACAGATAGTCTAGCTAGCTGTCTGGATTTACCCTGCAGAGATCTGAGGACCAGGTAACCATAGTCCTCAGATTGGACAGATAGTCTAGCTAGCTGTCTGGATTTACCCTGCAGAGATCTGGGGACCAGGTAACCATAGTCCTCAGAACACAGAGACAGAGGACGGGGACGGACATCCGGCCAAAAAAAGTCCAGCAACAACGGAGAAATCCCGGAAGTGGAACATCGTGGATATAGATTACACTCTCAGTAAAATGTTTCAATAGTGGCATGGAGTGAGGTGGAACACAGATTCAGAGATAGTGGTTTATGGGATTGAGGTTCTACCTGCAGGCCCAGTTGTGACAGTCAGTGAGGAGCTGCAGCTGCTCTGGTAGAGGCTCTCCATCACACAGCCGATGCCACAGTGACAACAGCACTGGAGATAGACGCTCCCACCAGTGCTACACACACAAAATCATCATAAATATCAGCCCAAAAACAAAATCATTTACGAGGTCTGTATTAGTCACGGTGCCGCCAC
Organism: Etheostoma spectabile; assembly: GCF_008692095.1. Taxonomy (NCBI): domain Eukaryota; kingdom Metazoa; phylum Chordata; class Actinopteri; order Perciformes; family Percidae; genus Etheostoma; species Etheostoma spectabile. The sequence goes on along the minus strand of NC_045740.1, from coordinate 31,466,245 downwards.
AAAATAGTCTCGGGGAGGAACTTGTTTTGGTGGAACATGTAAAGCTAACTAATGCTGTGTTAGCACTGTTGCCATTAGCATGGTTACTGATCCGCCCTCGCTCACCCGTTGGGATCAACTGATCAGCAGTAGGAGTACCTTTAATACTTTTAGGCACGGACCGAATCGCCTCCTTAGCAAAAAAAATGCCTCGTCATTCAATGCTCAAATTCGAAACCTAAATCTCATCAGTGTATCAGCAGATATTTAGGGGTGTAACGGTAAACTACGATACAAATGTTGATCAAAATTACCGTTTTTATTTAAAATTACATTATTATCACGGTGGATGACCACGGTGTGGAAACGCTGTTTACTCCTTCACAGCTTCAGAGTCTGCTGAAGTTGGCGCCAGGCGGACTGCGTAGCCTCCAACGGGAGTGTGTTGAAGTTGGAATCATGGAGGAGATGACTCAGGAAATTTATCAGCCCTCTAAGAGGACTAAGTCTGAAGCATATTCAGGTTATTATTAGAAGGCCGAAGGACAGTTGGTTGAAGATAGTTATCCTGTCTGCAGAACG
>NC_045740.1:31447826-31465674 GCF_008692095.1 Etheostoma spectabile | reverse complement strand
AAAAAAGTTGCTGCTAAAGGCATTTAACACACTTTTAAAAATACCACGATAATACCGAAAACCGTGATCATTTTGGTCACTATAAATGTGAGGTTATATTTTCATACCGTTACATCCCTTCAGATATTTGGACTTGGATGTAATGTTAAGGAGCTCAAACCATGTCAGGAATCAACAACAACAGAATTACAAAATCAGCCTAGTCTCAAAAACATAGCAAAACTTAAAAGGACTCATGTCTCAACAGGATTTGGAGAAAATTGTTCATGCCTTTGTTTTTAGCAGACATGATTATTGTCATTAACAGTGTCTTTACAGGTCCATGTAAAATATTAATCAGGCAACTGCAGCGTATTCTGAACGCTGCTGCCCGAGTCCTCACTGGAACCAGGACATTTAGACACTGATTTTGTGTTCAATGCCCAGAGAATTGATTCAAAAATATAAACTAACAGAGCACTGAATGGTTTGGGACCAAAATACATGTGTGACGGGCTGCTCTGTTAGGAGCCATCCAGCAATCTAAGGTCATCTGGGAAAGGCCGACTCACCGTGCCCAGGGTCTGAAGCAGCTTTTAGGTTTTACACACCGCAGTTATGGAATAAACTTCCTGAACACTTACGATCCGCCCCAACCCTGGATGCTTTTACTGAGATCACTTAGAGATGGTCATTTCTACACCTCTATGCTTTAAAAAAAAAAAAAAGTTGCTTTGTTTTTGTTTTCATGATTGTTCAATTTTAGGTTGTATTTGCTTTGTATGTGTATGCTTAAGTAAAGCACTTTAAATTGCCTTTGTGTATGAACTGCGCTACTATAGAAATAAATTGCCTGGCCTTGGCACAGGTGTTTTTATGAACATGGTTGAGTAATGGCTGTGTGACAATAAGCATGAACAATGCGAGGACCCTGAAACTGCAGCAGCTAAAAAGCATTCAGCAATGTTTAAGTTGATCATTTAAATCTGTCCTTTTCATAAACAAATCATAAAAAAATATCAATGTTCGGATTTAAACCCTCGGAAGAATACCGGTTGAAGCCAAGTGTGTAGGACTCGACGTCAGCGTGGAAAAGTTAATAAGTTCGTTAGCTTTATGAGAACAAAGCGTACCACTGTGGAGACCAGGAGCAGAGGACAGCGTAGACTGATCTGAGACCACGCTTTGTTGACTTCTTCCCGTGGGCGTCCGCAACGTGCGCTGGCATATATCACACCCTGGAGAGTGCACACAGACACAGACTTACACCACTTTGATTTTCTCAAAGGAGCTTGTGGAAATAATGTAAGAAATGTATCAAAGATTTCATTTATCGTTAGATTTTCAGTGAAGTGCATCTCACTCTCAGGAGGTGTGCCGTTAGATGGCAGGACAGCAAACCGGGCAGAGAACACGCCTTCCTCTGTGGTTGAAGAGAAGAAGAGGAACGCAGACAAAGAAAGACGTGAGCACTATTTAGTCCATTTGACTAAAAAAGGACATTACTTACACACAATCACTTTTCCAAACAGAAGATCATATTTGGAGAGAAATGTATTAAAATCTGATAAGAAAATAATTTGGCAGCTCACCTGATGCTGGTTGACATGTTCTATCAGCGTGTTGCACTCCAGAGTCGCCCTCCCCCCATCAGACTTTACTTTAATCAATAACACTGCTGGGAGAGCCAGCAGAACTCTGTGACACACACACACACACACACACACACACACACACACACACACACACACACACACACACACACACACACACACACACACACACACACACACACACACACACACACACACACACACACACACACACACACACACAGAAAGTTTTCAGTGGCTGTACATTAAATGACAGAGATGATCTGCCGGGCCGGCTGATTTGTCTTGGTTTTTTGCTTGCTGTCTCATGTGTTGTTTGTTGTTTGTTGTTGTGGATTGTGCCGGTCTGAATTTTAGTCTGAATGTTGCTTTTATGTAATTTTTTAGTACTTAATTTGTTTAGGTTGCCATTTCAAAACTGGCCAGTTACAACGGATGGAAATTAGCCTGTTGAGCTAATTCTGGCTCATTTACAGTTACTTTGCTGTTGATTAATGAGCACGGTTCCTGTCAATTGAATGCAAAATGAAGTGTGTGTACCTGTTCCATGTGTTCAGTGTGTGTTGCAGGCTGAGCTCAGTGCTGATGCTCGGTGAAGCTGAGGTCACTGTGGAGGAGCATCTCTCAGACACAAATGTAAACAGGTAGTCGCCCACATCCTCTGTGCTTCTACGGCTGCCAGAGAGATCAGTCACTTCCATCTCGTAGACGAGCTCCTGCACACACGTACACAATTATTTAGAAAAAAAATTGGCTAATGAACTCCAACAGCACATATACAGCGTACACACCTGTAACCTGGACAGGATGTCTGGCAGACAGGTCCCTGTGTATGACACTCTGTAATCTAGCTTTTCCAGGCTCCGGTCACTGTCCACATAAAATTCACAGAAGAGGGACAGTTTTACTAAAGGCGGAAATTTACATTTACATATTTTTGTTACAGGTTTTTATTTTGTTTTATGATTATGTTAAAAAAGGAAGGAACAGGGTCTACTTGTTGAGTCCTTTAAGGTGCTTTAGTACAACAGAGACTGTTGTATTCTCATTTAAGGATAGGGCACCAAGTAATCACAAATTGTCTTCTTACATGTTATTTTTATTATTAAACACACAGACATTTCATGCCTTCCTCAGAAGGTGTGTGTGTTGTCAGTGGACAATCCGCTCTGACCACGCAGTCTTCACACTGGAGGCTGTGCCAATATGCTTGGGCCCTTTTTTGTGAAAGGAACAATTTTTGTGAAACATGTACAACCACCTTAACTGCTGGTCCATGATGGCACTGAGCAGATGAGAGCAGAGGTTCTTCATGTCTCCTCCACAGCCTCCATGCTCCTCCAGACGAGACAGGTAGAGCTCCAGGCAGGCCCACTGCTGGTACTCCTGACTAAACACACAAAGTTACGAGTTACCTGTAGCGTGTAACTGTGACTGTGTGTGTGTGTGTGTGTGTGTGGGTGTGTGTGTGTGTGTGCGCTTTACCGTTCTGGGTCTGATAGGGCGTCTTCACTTCTAAGTACTCTGAGCTCATTATCCAGCCATTCTGAGAAAAATAACTTGACAAACATAATGGTTGAGGATTACTTTTTTGTCAATAAAATGAATTCATCAATCAGTTTCATTTAACATGCAGATGAAAGTAGTACTGATTGCCCTCTGGTGCCCACTGAAAATAATATTCTACACTTACACCATTCAGCCCTGACGAAGCCAAGCCAGTGAACCCCTTTTACCTGATACGGTGGCGTGTGCTCGAGCTGACGGAACGCTGGGTGCCTCCACAGATGCCAAGCAGTCTTCATCCAGGTGCTGTTGGTGTCGGTGACACTGCTCCACAGGCCGGGCAGCTTCTCCTCCTGGTGGTCACTAAACGGACCTCCAGCAGTAATGGCCGTTCTTCTGGCTTCAGGCACCAGTCTTGGGATGAGGTACAGAAGCTAAACATACACACAGTTGCATCAGAATCAAAAAGGATTCATTGCCAAGTGAGTTCCACTTGCAAGGAATATGCCTTGGTGGTTGGTGCATACATAAACAAACAATCATATTGAACATTAATATGAAATAAACAACAATTACAAAAACAAAATAGCTGTTTAACACAAGAAAAAAGAGTCTAAATGGTTTAGTGCTGAATGCAAAAATGTATAGTATGTGCAATAGGCAGGTGTATAATCCAGGATGTAGATTAAATGTACATGTAGTAATATAAAAGGATCATGATGATAATGAGATAACCTCCTACCTCCATACCATCAACACGTGTTTGCACATTTGAATCTAGGCAAGGGGTGTCAAACTCAACTTTTCTGAGGGCCACATTGGAAAACCAAAATCACATTGAGTGACAAACTCGCCACAAAAGCACCAGAATTTGTCTGGAAAAAGCACCATGAATATCAAAAAAAGCGACAAAAACTAGGCGGGCCAAAATTTATTGATAACCTAAATTTATTTAGATCAAAGGCCTTGAGCTTGACACGTGATCTGTACTAAGAAGTTATTGAATGGATTCTTTGTCCTTCTCCTCCCTCGCAGTGCATCATTTTGATTTCAGACATTCATGTTTAAAAAAATGTGTCTGTCTGTTTGATCTGACCTTTTTTAGAAGACTGAACGTTTGCTTTCCAGTGTGAATTTAGTATAAAAGATGTTGAGCTGTCATTTGAATACTGGAAAATAACTGTAGAGAGTTGTGTGTTGGAATGTTCCTGCCCTGCTGAAACTAAATTATTGGATTTGATCAACGAAAACATTAGTCATCAGCAATTTTGTAATTGTAATTGCAAAGTATTTAATCAAGAAAAAAAGGCCAACCACTCTCTGGTTTCAGCTACTAAAATCTGAGACTCTGCTGCATTATTCTGTTTTATATCATCATCAGAAATGAAATACCTTTGTGATTTTGGACTGTAACTCGGACAACAGAAGATTTGAAGACGTCACCTCCAATCAAGTTGCAGTCAATTATATAAATAGTTAGTTGCGGCCCTAGATCTTTGCCCTAACTTTGTTTAAAATGTCCTTAAATCATTTATATTTGGAATAAATTCATGTTTACAGCATACAATTTCTGCATCAGGATGCAGTAATGCTGTTCCAGTGTGTCTGTATTGATGGACAGTCCTTTGTTCAATGCAGGTTTCAGGTTTCTTTGCTGTGAAGTGTTTGGTTTATGAACAAGTGACGCACGTAATCAAGCTTGTCCAGGATCGTTTGAATCTCAGATTTCAGGAAAAAGCACCCAGGGATCTCCCCCTTCAGAATAGAGATGTGAAAACACCTCTCTAGTGACAAACCTTGAAGGCTTGAACTGTTTTGGTTTTCATTTGTTTTATGATAATGAGCAGTTTCAACCTAGCACTTTCATGACATGATTAGATGACATTATGACAAGTAAGAGAGAAAGACACCTTCTTATAGAGGCTGCTGAGAATGTGGTCCTGCTGTTGTTGCTGAGGCAGTGAGTCCCCTCTGCAGATCCCATAACACACAGCTGCCACACACAACCTGGACAGCAACAAGAAGACTGAGTCACGGTGGCAGCCAGTATCATATATTCACAACACAAGAACGTTCAACTCCTCAATGAGTCAGGTTAACGTTTGTCACTGTCCCACTGCACAAGAAACCTCACCTGACACAGAAGAGCATGTCAGCATGTGTGCTGCAGCCCAGCGCCGAGCTGAGAGCTTCTCCAACAGGTACTGGCGTAGGCAGAATGGGCGGGACCAGCTGAACCAGAGGACTGTGGGACATGGAAGCGTGGAGATGGACCACTAATGCTGCCAGGCCGAGTACGTGGGCAGCACTCAGCGACGACCCCTTTTTGACAGAAGAGGTTTTTAAAGCTGACAAATGAATGTACCGGTTTATGTGGCACTTAAGAATAAAGAGGTAAAGTGATTTTAATGTAGTCAAAAAAAAAGAAAAGACCCAGATGTGAAATGCAAGATGTGAAACAGAGAGTGTTATGAGACACAAAGCAAAAGATAGATGCAAAGAGAAGTGCATTAGAATATGGATGTATGTACCTGGTTATGAAATAGGTCCCAGAGTCTACATATAAGGCTGGAGAGGAACTGTGTGTTACCAAGCATCACACTGACGAACCTCGAGGCCCACGGACTGTGTCTGGGGAGACAGAAGAATATCTGGTGAGGCGCACATCAAAAAGAAAAAGGCAACCTCTTAACACATATGGAATGTGTTTATTTCCAGACCTGTGCACTGAAAACAGGATTTAATTTGGTGCCTGTTCCACACTCTGTGCTGTATGCAGATAAATGGACGGGAATGGCCACTTAATAATATGTTTGTGAGCTTTTTTTAATTTATCAAACCCTGGCAATAATATCATTAATTTTGGAGAAGTTGTGTCACTCACTTATTAGGAGGGTTTGCTCTGGAAGCGTCCACCATGCACTGGCAGAAGTTTCTCAGGATCATGTTGACGACCTGAGAACACAAGGGAGACAATTAAAGAAATACCTATTATTACTGACCAACATACAGAACACTGATAACAGCAGAATTGGCAATATAAAAACATGAAAACAGACAAGACAGCGAATTTCATCGGTGCATACTTTGACGTGGAGCTCAGGGGACGGAGGGGTGTTTAAGTGAATTCTGATGACTGTCTGTCCAATCAGCTCATCAGGACGGCCAGGAAAGATGACACTCAGAGTGTGTGAGATCCTGGACAGCTGGGCCGATATCTCTGCGGATGCATGACCAGCATGACAGGTATGGAAATGAGGGATTCAAAAAGACAGCGCACAGTGTAGTATGTCTTTCTGGGTTTGGTGATGTGCCATATGACCTGGCTAATAATAACCACCGTTCTTGACTGGCTTGGTTTGGGAACACACATTAAAAACACTTATAGACATTTAGAGAATACACACACAGTGTTACAAAAAAAAACATACAGACACAGAAACGCAAAGAAGACATGAAGCATTTCCCTTTTTGCTCTTAATAAACTCACATCTAATTGGCAATTGACTTTTTACACCTTAGCAGCACAATGCCAAGGACAAGAAAAAGTCCACAGGTGTCTATTTATCATTAAAGATTTTCTCATTGCATGACGGCAAAAGTCTTTTCCCTGGAATACTACGTTTGTGTGTTTGTACTGTGTGTGTCCTTCCTCGATATCTGCCTACCTCCGTCATTTCCCTCAACAACCAGCTCTGTGAACTCCTGCAGCTGAATCTTCAGGACCTCCAGAGGATCATCATTAGTGTCCAGACACAATTCACTCCCTGAAAACAAAACAAAGTGTAAATCCACTCATGAGTTTCTCTAATTTGGGTATACATTTACCTTAGTATATATCGGCAACGTTTAATTTGTGGAATAGTGCCGGTGCCGCCGGAGGTTGTGCCGGATGTCCCTTATTTTCAGCCAGATCACCCTCACCTTCCACTTTCTTTGGGTTGGCATTCTACAGTCAGTCCATTTGAGAAACATCCTCATTTTTTGAGTAAAATTCTCATCACACACTCTATAGCCGTTTTAATTCCAGAGCTCGCCTCCCTACGAACACATGTTCCACCCAAACAAGTTCCTTCCCGAGGCTATTTAACAGAGGCCCCAATTCTGCTGATGGTTGCTAGCAAGTGGCTAAATGAAACTACAACAACGGCATCATGCCAAACTCAGGAAATCAGTTGGAAACGGATGGAGGCTAATGGTGCTTTACTTTAGCTCTTTTATTTTGGGCGATTGCATTTATGTTTCAAAAATCATAAAACTGGTGTTGATTTGTAAGGATTATTTAATTAAATTGATTGCGTGTGGTTTGCCACAGAGTTTATTTTCTGCTATGATCAAAAGCCAATGGAAACATCCCATTGAACATCGAATGGCCACCCATTGAGTTCAGAGGAACCAGGGCGATACTTCAAGGGTGGCCCATAGAAATACATACATTCATGTAAATAGAATTAAGTGTACTGTTTTGTATGTGATTGCTTTTAAAGCTGTTTTTAGTATTAGACTAAATCAGATTAATGTACTACTAGAAAAAGAGAAATAAATGGTTATTTTATACCATGAGGAGCAAATGACCTACCATCCTGCTGCCTCTGTTTCTGGCAGGACTCCACATAAGATGAATACTGTGCAGCAGGAATCTTATCTGCCCTAAAACAAACAAACACATGTCATAACAGTGAAAATACACTAAATAATCACGCATTCATTCTCCCTTGTGGGGGTGGCTTAAGAGAGCGTTTTGGGCTTTAGTGGAAAGGGGGGGGGGGAGGATTGAGAAGTTGTTGATGTTCAAATTTTTTTCCTAGATCTTCACAATCCTACCTACAGCACCTTTAGCAATCTAATGGTTATTCTTAACAGGCCCACAAGCACAAAAAGAATGAAATCAATTATGCTCAAATTAAATTATCCCATTATCCCACTTTAAATCTGTTAAAAGAACACATTTAGACAATAGATACACAACAGGATAACATGATATAAACTCAAGTCTAAAAGGTTGGTGGAGTAAAAGAACACATTTTAAAAGCTTCTGATAACTCACTTTTTCAGAGCTTCTATGAAACTCATCCGAGCATCGGCTTTGACAGGGAGCTGGAAATGAAAGACAGGTTCATGCATGCAAGGTGAAGAATTGTGACAAAATAACAAAAGAACTTCACATCTAAGAATGTGTACAAAGCATAATAGTAAGGTGAAAGAGCTCACTATCCTGGGGGTCAGCAGAGCAGCGAGGAATCGTGTCAGGAAATACGGCCTCCGGAAAATACTGTGAGAGGACAGAGGTGTCAGGAAACTGTCCATGTCTCTGTCCAATTCAGTTCTTACATCTACACGAAAGCCAGATTTCTTTAAGGGTCTTCATATCCTGTGATGTACTTTCTGAAAGCGCTGCAGGTGAGGTGATAATGTGACTGAATACCTGGCCTCCATGACTGTGGCAGAGATTCTTCCTGTGCTCTCAAACAGAGACACTGCCTTCTCCACATCCTGGACAGCCTGGCACTGGGGCTGCAAGCACACTAACATTATACTGGTACATTCTGTTAAGATACCTATCTTAATATACATTTTGATGCAAATAAAAACTTTGCTTCCTATGAATAAATCAAAGTGCTCTGACTAGGGCAAGGTCAGAAATATGTCTAGCATCTAGTTTCAAAATCTGAATTTTGACAATTTTAGTGAGGCAACGTTCTTGTACAGCTGCTTCTAATGAGACAACATTTAAGGACATTGGCATCTTTTGTTTATTGAAACTCAAAGCTTTGTAGAAAACATGTCTATATTCCTTTAAAAGGTCCAATGTGTAGGAATTTCTCCCGTCTATCGTTGAGATCAAATATTGCACCACGCAGTTCACAGTACGCATTACAGCTACGGTAGCCTTCACACTCCAAAAAGCCGGTCTCTTGCTCTTTTCAATATCCTTTTTATTTTTCTGGGCAAAGATAAAGACTACAGTTCCTGAAATTTGCATTTTGAATACATGTGGTCCATGTTTCTATCTTCTAACCTGCCAGAGCCAATAAGCATTGATACCTGTTGGCAGCATTAGCAGCAGCTGTGAGTTTATCATGTGAAAGGCGGAGCAGTATGTCCTTCATGGACTAACATATTTTAAGATGGTGCATGAATATGGAGCGTCTACCCCAGTTCATGCATGTGAAAATTTAAAATGTCAAGCCAAAAGAAATTCCTGGAATTGATGGTGGTGGTAGATATTCATGAAAAGGGCAAGTTTGCGAACGCTGATTCTGATAATAAACAACTAAACATGTTGCACACTGGACCTTTAAGTAGTAAAACTCAAGACTAGTACAGCACAAAATGATCACATCTGCAAAGAGTTGATTCATTTATTTTACTGCATCACCAATAATTGACCCAGTTGCTGGTTTGTTTTTAATATCTCTGTCACTTTCCTGAGCTCAGTAAATTAAAGAGCCTTATCAAAATAAGGGCAAACCTTACTGACATCCCTCACCATCATCCAGAGTTGGCTGAGGCACTAACAATGCATCAACAGGTGTAATTACACAATCAAACCACTGGGTGTCACTGTTACCTGCAATGATGCTCCACCTGCACCAGAAACATCCTCATATAAACCCATGTCCTCCACTGGCTCCTGCATGTGTGATTGACAGACACACACAGACACACACAGACACACACACAGAGAAAGACAGGGAGAGTATTGAAATAATGCAGTAATGGACAACTTCCTTATATTATACAACTTCCTTTTATTATATTACCCTTTTACCTTGAGGTCAGCCAGCCTGGTCTTGGCCAGAGAGACGTACTCCATCAGGAGGCTGCGGTGTTTCACAGGTACATATGGAGGTTGCAGGATGTGAACCTACCAGGTGAAAATAACAGAGAGGTGTTGAAAATCACAGCTGGGTCATTTCTCCGTTGCTAGTGTTTTCTTATAGCTTACACTGTAACTGGATCTTTCAGCCACTGCTTTGGTTTTCTAGTCTAGCACTGACAGCGGACCAGTGGTGGATGACATACTCTAATCTTTTACTTTAGTAAAGTACCAATACAACTATAAAAAAACATTGCATTACATGTACAAGTTAAAGTCATTCAGTCATTATATAATAGCAGCTTAACACATTCAAAGCATCAAAGTAAAAGTACTCAATACACAGTAAGAAATACCCTGTGACTAAAACATAATCACATTATTAGACTGTTAATACTGTTACAAAGTTGCAAAAATCTCTGAGTAGGATTTGGGTAGTTTAGTCCAGAGATTTCCAACCCAGGTGTCGGGTCACTAAACAAATCTGTAGGGCCGTAAAATGATTAATAGGTTAGAGAAACGTTTGATACAGATGTGTGTGTTCATTTTTCAGACTTGTCCCCAATTTTTGCTTATTTTGTGAAATATTGAATAATTGTTCCTGTTTGAACCTTGATTAGTTCCTTATACCAAACCATCTAAAAACAGCTTATAGACATGGACAACAAGACAAGGAGCCCCAGGCTGTTGAGAACTACTGTTTTTTAAAAACTCATTGTATGTTATAAACTTATTGTATTTAAAAAAAAAAACTTTGATACTTTCTAGACTGCTGCATACTGCATTATGGGTGTGAAGTCATATTCCTGTGTACAAGTTTTTTTTTATGTTTATGTATGTTATATTGTATGCATTTATTATACCCCACAAACATGATAAACTTTATACTTTAAATAGGTCTAATTCTGAATCTTGTTACTGTTTGTTTATCAAGTGACTACTTTGCCCATGGGGATCATTTGAAGATTGTCTAATATAAAAGATACCCTTGTCTTGTGAAATGAATTAATAATAATGTTTCAGAAACATCAGAGACATATGCAGAATTGTAATGTCACCTTGAGATACTGCGGGGGTTCAAAGGGCACCAAGTCAGACAGGAACTTCAGCAGAAACACCAGAGATTTCTTACTGGTCGCATGGTAGCCACTGCCTCCCCCAAAAGACATCTGAAAAGGGAGAAAATAACGCTACGAGGACGGAGCCACGGTGCCTCTGCTAAATAGTCTCAGGAAGGAAGTTGTTCTGGTGGAACATGTGTACGTTCAAAGTAGTTACAGAAAACTCAGATTGGACAGATAGTCTAGTTAGCTGTCTTATTTACCCTGCGAGACCTGAGGACCAGGTACCCATAGCCCTCATACTGGACAGATAGTCTAGCTAGCTTTCGGGATTTACCCTGCAGAGATCTGAGACCAGGTACCATAGTCCTCGATTGGACAGATAGTCTAGCTATGTCTGGATTTACCCTGCAAGACCGAGGACCAGGTAACATAGTCCTCAGACTGGACAGATAGTCTAGCTAGCTGTCTGGATTTACCCTGCAGAGATCTGAGGACCGTAACCATAGTCCTCAGATTGGACAATAGTCTAGTTAGCTGTCTGGATTTACCCTGCAGAGACCTGAGGACCAGGTACCCTAGTCCTCAACTGGACAAGTCTAGCTACTGTCTGGATTTACCCTGCAGAGATCGGAACCAGGTAACCATAGTCCTCATTGGACATAGTCTAGCTACTGTCTGGATTTACCCTGCAGAGATCGAGGACCAGGTAACCATAGTCCTCGATTGGACAGATAGTCTAGCTAGCTGCTTGATTTACCCTGCAGAGACCTGAGACCAGGTAACCATAGTCCTCAGACTGACAGATAGTCTAGCTAGCTGTCTGATTTACCCTGCAGGATCTGAGGACCAGGTAACCATAGTCCTCAGATTGGACAATAGTCTAGTTAGCTGTCTGGATTTACCCGCAGAGACCTGAGGCCCAGGTACCTAGTCCTCAGACTGGACAGATAGTCTAGCTAGCTGTCTGGATTTACCCTGCAGAGATCTGAGGACCGGTAACCATAGTCCTCAGATTGGACAGATAGTCTAGCTACTGTCTGGATTACCCTGCAGATCTGAGGACCAGGTAACCATAGTCCTCAGATTGACAGATAGTCTAGCTAGCTGTCTGGATTTACCCTGCAGAGACCTGAGGACCAGGTAACCATAGTCCTCAGATGCCATATAGTCTAGCTAGCTGTCTGGATTTCCCTGCAGAGATCTGAGGACCAGGTACCATCTTCCTCAGATTGGACGATAGTCTAGCTAGCTGTCTGGATTTACCCTGCGAGATCTGAGGACCAGGTAACCATAGTCCTCAGATTGGACAATAGTCTAGCTAGCTGTCTGGATTTACCCTGCAGAGATCTGAGGACCAGGACCATAGTCCTCAGATTGGACAGATAGTCTAGCTAGCTGTCTGGATTTACCTGCAGAGACCTGAGACCAGTACCATAGTCCTCAGATTGGACGATAGTCTAGCTAGCTGTCTGGATTTCCCCTGCGAATCTAGGACCAGGTAACCATAGCCTCAGATTGGACAGATAGTCTAGCTTACTGTCTGGATTTACCCTGCAGAGATCTAGGGACCATAAACCATATCCTCAGATTGGACAGATAGTCTGCTAGCTGTCTGATTACCCTGCAGAGACTGAGGACCAGGTACCATAGTCCTCAGATGGACAGATAGTCTAGCTACTGTCTGATTTACCCTGCAGAGATCTGAGGACCAGGTAACCATAGTCCTCAGATTGGACAGATAGTCTAGCTAGCTGTCTGGATTTACCCTGCAGAGATCTGAGGACCAGGTAACCATAGTCCTCAGATTGGACAGATAGTCTAGCTAGCTGTCTGGATTTACCCTGCAGAGATCTGAGCCAGGTACCATAGTCCTCAGATTGGACAGATAGTCTAGCTAGCTGTCTGGATTTACCCTGCAAGACCTGAGACCAGGTAACCATAGTCCTCAGATTGGACAGATAGTCTAGCTAGCTGTCTGGATTTACCCTGCAGAGATCTGAGGACCAGGTAACCATAGTCCTCAGATTGGACAGATAGTCTAGCTAGCTGTCTGGATTTACCCTGCAGAGACCTGAGGACCAGGTAACCATAGTCCTCAGATTGGACAGAAGTCTTAGCTAGCTGTCTGGATTTACCCTGCAGAGATCTAGGACCAGGTACCATAGTCCTCAGTTGGACAGATAGTCTAGCTACTGTCTGGATTTACCCTGCAGACCTGAGACCAGGTAACCATAGTCCTCAGATGGACAGATAGTCTAGCTAGCTGTCTGGATTTACCCTGCAGAGATCTGAGGACCAGGTAACCATAGTCCTCAGATTGGACAGATAGTCTAGCTAGCTGTCTGGATTTACCCTGCAGAGATCTGAGGACCAGGTAACCATAGTCCTCAGATTGGACAGATAGTCTAGCTAGCTGTCTGGATTTACCCTGCAGAGACTGAGGACCAGGTAACCATAGTCCTCAGATTGGACAGATAGTCTAGCTAGCTGTCTGGATTTACCCTCAGAGACCTAGAGGACCAGGTAACCATAGTCCTCAGATTGGACAGATAGTCTAGCTAGCTGTCTGGATTACCCTGCAGAGATCTGAGGACCAGGTAACCATAGTCCTCAGATTGGACAGATAGTCTAGCTAGCTGTCTGGTTTACCCTGCAGAGACCTGAGGACCGTAACCATAGTCCTCAGATTGGACAGATAGTCTAGCTAGCTGTCTGGATTACCCTGCAGAGATTGAGGACCAGGTAACCATAGTCCTCAGATTGGACAGATAGTCTAGCTAGCTGTCTGGATTTACCCTGCAGAGACCTGAGGACCAGGTAACCATAGTCCCGATTGGACAGATAGTCTAGCTAGCTGTCTGGATTTACCCTGCAGAGACCTGAGGACCAGGTAACCTAGTCCTCAGATTGGACAGATAGTCTAGCTAGCTGTCTGGATTTACCCTGCAGAGATCTGAGGACCAGTAACCATAGTCCTCAGATTGGACAGATAGTCTAGCTAGTCTGTCTGGATTTACCCTGCAGAGACTGAGGACCAGGTAACCATAGTCCTCAGATTGGACAGATAGTCTAGCTAGCTGTTGGATTTACCCTGCAGAGACCTGAGGACCAGGTAACCATAGTCCTCAGATTGGACAGATAGTCTAGCTAGCTGTCTGGATTTACCCTGCAGAGTACTGAGGACAGGTAACCTAGTCCTCAGATTGGACAGATAGTCTAGCTAGCTGTCTGGATTTACCCTGCAGAGATCTGAGGACCAGGTAACCATAGTCCTCAGATTGACAGATAGTCTAGCTAGCTGTCTGGATTTACCCTGCGAGACTGAGGACCAGGTAACCATATCCTCAGATTGGACAGATAGTCTAGCTAGCTGTCTGATTACCCTGCAGAGATCTGAGGACCAGTAACCATAGTCCTCAGATTGGACAGATAGTCTAGCTAGCTGTCTGGATTTACCCTGCAGAGACCTGAGGACCAGGTAACCATAGTCCTCAGATTGGACAGATA
This sequence comes from Etheostoma spectabile, assembly GCF_008692095.1. Taxonomy (NCBI): domain Eukaryota; kingdom Metazoa; phylum Chordata; class Actinopteri; order Perciformes; family Percidae; genus Etheostoma; species Etheostoma spectabile. The sequence continues at coordinate 31,451,185 of NC_045740.1, read as the reverse complement.
GTCTAGCTAGCTGTCTGGATTTACCTGCAGAGATCTGAGGACCAGGTAACCATAGTCCTCAGATTGGAAAGATGTCTAGCTAGCTGTCTGGATTTACCCTGCAGAGACCTGAGGACCGTAACCATAGTCCTCAGATTGGACAGATGTCTAGCTAGCTGTCTGGATTTACCCTGCAGAGACTGAGGACCAGTAACCATAGTCCTCAGATTGGACAGATAGTCTAGCTCTGTCTGGATTTACCCTGCAGAGACCTGAGGACCAGGTAACCATTAGTCCTCTCAGATTGACAGCATAGTCTGCATCTTGTCTGGATTTACCCTGCAGAGACTGAGGACCAGGTACCCATGTCCCATTGTACAGATAGTCTAGCTAGCTGTCTGGATTTACCCTGCAGAGACCTGAGGATGAAAGACCAGGTTATACAACAGTGCAGGAAAATAAATCTACCGAATAAATCTATAAAAACTGTCTATAAAAATCAAGGACATCTGGTTCCAGCCATTGGCACCCACCTCTGATATATAATGCAGAGTGCCAATTATAAAAGTGCACAATTACTCAACATTACACTGGCTGTCCACCTTCACAAGTATTTGTTTTATTATCCTGCGTGTCAGTAAAGGCTTTTGTGTCATGTGGTCTAGACACAATTTGTTTTAAAGACTAGTGTTGAGAAGCCAATATGAAACCTTGAACCAGTTGCTGTAGGAAGGGAAGATGGCCGGTCCCTCCAGCGCACACTGTCTAGCCAAGAGGAAGGCAGTTATCATGTTCTCCAGGTCATATACTTCAAAAGCAGAGCTCAGTAGTCTGGACAGCAGCTCTGGAAAAGGCAGAGAGACACAACAGAAAGGACGAGCCTTTTAACACTCAATTCAATAAGACTATAAGTCCCTTTTACATCTGATTTCTATCAATGTGTGTATTCCTTTATGTATACAGTAGTCTGATATATCAATTAATTGAATTGTTTATTTTTGTGTGTGTCCGCTTACCCAGCCCACCCATTATAGGATTATTCAAACAAATTTTAAATAGTGCTGACACAAAAACTAAATATGTACACAAAGGGTAAATACAAGTAGGGTAATAACAAAAACTTAACATTTCAATTTAAAACCAGTTTGGACCAGAATAAATGACGGTACAAGAAGAAAATAAACAGATTATGCAGAAAGTGTAGGCATTCCAAATAAGTAGTAAGGGAGGACAGCCTTCACAGAGAGAGACAGACATACAGAAAGAGACTTGGTTGCTTCTTCGTGTTTACCTCTAAGGCTGCTCTGGGCACGGGGGTTGTAAACCAGCAGAGTGGACAGGAAGCACAGGACGTGTTTCCAGTTGACCTCGTGGGTTTCCAAAACCTGCTGCAGGTGACACAGCAGATGCTCCACACTGAAGATCACAGCCAGCTTTTACAGAAAGACGAGTTACGGTTAGTTCCACTACAATAGACACTGCCGACCACAGATCTGAAGACACAAAAAGCACTTAAAGTAAGCATTTTAGCTCTTTGGAACCACATACAAAAGTGGTAATCCAAAAACAAAAACAGGAGGGTCACACCGGGAGTGACAGACAGCTGCAAGCTGTTTGTAGCCGCTTAGAGCATCATAATAGATAAATCAATACTATCAATGCTGTGTTCCTGTGGCCTAAGGCTGTACATCTCTAGCACATTAGCTGCTGTTGCATATGTCTACAGTTTAAAACACAGAAATGACACTGATTGTGTAAGCAGCAGAGGTGTGAGGCTTGTTGCTGCTGAAATTATGTGCAGTTTCATTTAAAAGATTTATAAAAAGAAAATTGCATAACATAGCACAGTTATTAGCAGCCAGCCACTTGCAGAGACACCAGCTTACATCTGTCAGACCCAAATCCACAGATGGCTGTGAAATCCAAATGCAGGAGTAACAGACTTAGAGTGGAGAATATTTTTTGATCAACTAGAATAAACTGTTTATTGTTCCTACACCCTATTATGTGTAAAAGCTTGTTTTTATGTGACTGTGTACAACCTGGTCTCCGTGAAATATTTACCTTACAGAAAAGAGAGGTCAACAACCGGCTTGATTTTGCAAAGGTCCACTCGTTCTGCAGAGTGATGGCATCCGACACTGTGGATATGTGATGTAGTGGTTACCCTTCAGATTTAGTGATTATGAAATCATACACTATTGGGGTGGGTGGGGAATCGATACGACACAGTATAGCAATATTTTTCGTGGCAATATCGTATCGATACACAAAACCAAGTAAAAAATCTTTTATTATATAAATTACACATGAGAATTTAACTTTTTGGTACTAGAATAATAAAAATCAATTGCTGTAATTAACAATTAAGGTTGACTAGACTGTAATACAAAACAGTTCAGTTTGTCAGGTACATGCAACTTTTGTGACAGGTTTCCATGACACTGTTGCTCAGTTTGTCTGCTTGACAATCCCAATTTGCAGCAATAAAATTAAAGTGAGATGAACCAAGAGAGATGTTTCTTTTTAGATCAAAAAGATGTTAACAAAGTTTTCCTTTGGGGACATTATTTGATGTTGGAAACCAATAATTTGCAATATATTGCAGAATTTCGCAAAATGTTGAAAGAAAAATCACAGTAATATGGTGATTCCCACCCCTAATGCACTGGATACTTATTTCAAAGTCTACCTGAAATTTTTGACACCAATTTCTGTTCTTACTAGATTAGTGTGTATACAGATACATTTGAAACGTGTAAGCATTGTCGAACAAAAACAGCATCAAGCTGTTAAAATTGTTCTAGGACTAGTATTTACCTGTTAGTTGAGGCTTGTAAGTGAGAGTCTGTGTCAGTGTGTGTGTGAAGAAACGCTGAAGGGTATCCACTGACACTGAAACTCCACACAGTGAAGCATCAAACATCTGAATCCTGTACAAACACAGGGCAGAGGAGTGAGAAATTGTGTTTGTTCATTACAGACAAAATGCATCATCTAGCAAAAAATATATATGTTTGTATATAAACAGCAGTGTTAACTTTCATGCTAATGGACACAGGGTCTTGTGTTTAAGTTGCAGGAAATCATTTCCAGTCAGTGTATTACAATTATTACTTGCTCTTCTTCATGTATTGAAGTGAAACATCACATCTTGTACTGTCCAATCATTAATGGTCAGGTCACAGGATTGGTTATTTTATCCTAGTCCTGTGACCTGAATAGTTTTAAAGTTCAGAATTTGAAATCTACCTAGAAAAAGGCTGTACATTTTATTCTACACTTGTACATACATGTACATTCTTGTTCGTCCCTCTAAGTATATACTTTTGGTCTTATTTTTATCTTATGATCTTATGGAAAGTTCCTCATGCCTATCT
>NC_045740.1:31447697-31447816 GCF_008692095.1 Etheostoma spectabile | reverse complement strand
TATGTATGGTGAAGGGTATGTGATGATGTGGGGGGGGGCCTCTATGGGAATTTAACATAAAGGTGTCTATCCTAATGCCCCCTGTATACTAAGGAAGAACATTTATTTATTTACAATAC
>NC_045740.1:31422086-31447687 GCF_008692095.1 Etheostoma spectabile | reverse complement strand
CACAAAGAAAATTGGTGTCTTTAAAAGGTTGAATTTTCCTAAAATTGTTTTCATGAAGGCATCAAGATCAATTTCCAAAAGATGGTTTCCAAAATTCCTCATTTTAATCAACTTTAGCATGGGGGTGTAAACTTTCTCAAGCCACTGCATGTACACTATAAATGGTGGAGCCAGCAGAACCTGCTGTAATATGAATGTTCAGTCCTTTTCAGTAATTTTAGGGCATTTTTCACAAAATATAAAATGTTTCATGATGTCTAAAATTGCTATTTTGTACAACTAAATGATGCCCTTATATCTTGCCAAATGTCTGTGTATGTTCTCTGTCAGTCTGCCTGCTTGGAGTAACGTTTGTCTTCAGGTCTCTTTTGTTCAGACAGAGACTTCAATCTCAACCAGACCTGATTTCATAGAGGTTAATAATAAGGCAAATAAAAAACAAAGAACCATAGCTCAGCTCCTGCTCCAGCACACTGCAGTGTCACACCCTTTTCCACAGTGTCTAGAAGCCCTGAAGGAGACAGACAAACAATAAAATGTTAAAAGGCAAGACAAAAAAAGAAAAGTATTAAAATGATACTTAGACGTCTTAGCAGTAAAAGTAGAACATAGCAAAATAGCTTTCAGAGACCAGAGGTGAGTCAAAGTGCTTTTTCTAAATCTTTCATCAACACAGGACAAGGTTAAGTGGGACTCACAGAAGAGCATGTCGTCCAGCACTGAGCAGCAGAGCTGGGAGATCCTCCTGTCTGCAGCTGCTGACTCCCGGCTCAGCTCAAAGCCAGTTCCCAACAAGACTCCAACCACAGCTAAACAACCAACAGAAGATCTTGAACTGGCATCATCCTCAGCAGCAGCATTCTGCATGTCCTTTGGTGGACATTTTATCCAGTGTACTTGATACCAGGAGTGCATTTTTTTTTTTTTTTTTTATATTGTTCATTTATCGCAAGTAATATGATTATTGGCATATACAAGAAAGCATATTTTCAGGATATGTGTAGTAAAGTAACAGAAAAAAACTTTGAAGAATCCTCTGAAAATAATCTGATGATGTAGAATTTAAGCTCAAATTCACACATCATTTCTTCTTTTAATACTGATTGAAAATGATAAGGTAAAAAATAAGTACATGCATGACAAGAAGAATGTTGTGCTGTGAAGAAAATAGTTCTTATTACCTTTTCTTGAGGCAATATGTAAGAAATAAACAACAAGTTGTGGTTTTAAATGTGGTTATGTGCCGAAGTATTTCTTGGACCCAACCTTCTATCTCAGATATTCTTTAGCCAGCAAATAATACAAAAAGCTAAAAATTAATTCGAGAAAATCCAGAGCATCTTCTCTTTAAGGACATGTGCAAAACAATCCGGCGACTCACGTTGTGTGGCGGTGGGAGTGTCACTTAAATGGCTGATTTGTGTTATTTAACCCAACAATGTAGCACAAGTTATACTTCACAGTTATTGTTTTTGGTCAGATAGTTTATAGATAACGACATTTCCAACCGCACTTGAAGGCAGCTTCCTTTCACGAAGTAAGGGAAGGGAAAGAAAAGAGACAGAGGGACTGTGCTTTGAGTTGGACATTGTTGCAGGAAAGAGTCAGCTGTTACACAAACCCCTGGGGTTATTTTTAACCCTCATAGAGTTCTAAAACTTTCTTCTGGCAGCGAAAGAGGCAGTGATGTTTCCCATTTTCCTGAACCTGTTACAGCTGCAGGATGACTTTGGGTTGCGTTTCTTCAAAAGTTGAACTGGCCTCAACCTTTTGCCGCAGGCCACTGCTATGTTTTCAGCTCCCCTCTGCAGCCCCCACCACCACAGCGCAAACGCACTTCCGCAAATCACAATGAATGGAAAGACGCCAGTTTTCCCCAGACCATCCCAGCAACCGCCGCACCGCAGTGTGTGTGAACGCATGCTAAGGAATTTAACATCCTCCCAACTGCTTAGAGATACAGTGCATGATGATTCGCTGTTCATCCCTTCCATGTGCAAAACACGCTCTTATACACCCAAAAAAATTAATTTAGTACTCAATCTTATTCTTGTTCTTATCGTTGGAAACTTGTTCTTCTTCTTCTTTGCTTTTATGGGTTTTTATGCTGCCTAGCTGCAAAAAGAACTTACTTTTGTGAGACAACCAAGGTCTGAACTAAACTTGACAGAGCTGGTGGTTAGTGTTAATTTTGTCAGATGAGAGTAAATATGTTCGTAAACAACCTTTTTTCCTCATGACGAGACGATGGCGAGACTGCACCAATATCCAAAAACCCTGACTGGGAGCCCGGTTCTGCCTGCTGGAGAAGCCGCTACAGTGCCTAGTGATGTGCCCCAGCCCCGGGTAAGGGGGGGAGGGGGGGAGGGGAGGAAGCCCGGCTCAATATGAAACCAGGCTCATTTAACAAAGTTGCATTCAACAAAAATAATTCAACAAGTGTATTTTGTCAGGTAATTATGGCATTTAAACAATATTTGAGATGTGTGAAACACTAACTGACTGAAATGTTTATAAGAAATACATTTAAAAAAAGATTAAAATGACTTTTTCCAGCCTTTATCACTCTGATTGTATTTTGTGATGTAACCAGTTTCCAAGGTAACTAAATTCCAGGTGACATGCTGATCAGGATCAATTCTTTAAACTAAAACTAGAGGAGTGAGAGTAATCCGTGTCCTTACTTGACAACACTTTCCGTTGAACTTGTTTGGTCTCCTCTTCTCCGTGTGGAGGTGTCCAACCGCACAGAGCCTTCGACCGAGACACCAACCACAACCTCACTCCTTCATCACTGAATGGAGAAAAAGGAAAAGGGGGGCAGAACACTAAGACCATTATGATTTAAATTAAAGACATTTATCATAACATCAACATCATCTGTTTGATGTCAATCCAAAAGAGACTCGCACCAATAACACCAAAGGTAATTGGCTTCCATATATGTTGCAAGTTGGTCTTATTATTAGTCCTAACAAAATTATATTCAAACTACAAAAGATAGAACTACACCAGACTACACCACTAACCCTAACACCACCGAAGGAAAAAAGAGCATTGGAGGTAGCGTTACATGGACATAGGAATATTAAGACTTATCTAAAATTATTGAAGACCTAGATCACAATACTTCTGCGAATTTAAGACTTTTTAAGGTCTACAATTTTTAAGACTTATAAAGTCTACGAAAACCTACTCTTTTGTGTGGACTTAATATTCAAATCATTCTTTGAACTGAACAATTTAAAAAAAGGCCCCTACAACATCCACACAGGGGCGCTGTAACAACAAAACTGACAGCCGAGTGTCTTTGGTTGTAGTATTGAATCTTATTAATTTTAAAAGCCAACTTCATGAATTCATGTAGTTTGATTTGCCATCTCTGAAATAACCAGGAGGATTCACACATTCACATCTGAACTGAGAGTATATCCCGATAGGACAGAGGTCGGATTTCTTCTTGGTAGTCTGGATGTCAAAGTTTGAATTTTTCATCATAAATTCTGTTTATTTGAATTTAATCAATCAAATTTGAGCAACCTGATCTTTGTACTTGACTTAAAATCATATTTTTAAAATTGAAAAAGTTTTTACTCAACCCACAAAAAAGTTTGTTTTCAAAGTAAAGTGTCAGTGCTACAGTATACATGCAGTAGTTTCGTATTTAATTTCAACAATACTTGTTCTTAAAGTGGTTACATTTTAAAATTATGTATTCAGTTAATTGTAAGTTTAAAAATCCTTAAGAGCTTTCTACACTTCCATAATGTTTGTAGAAGTAAAAATACTAAAGTATAATACTTGTCTGCCTTATCTTATGCAGCCAACAGCTGCATGATATTAATCTTTGTATGCTCTAGACTATTGTGGCTCCCCAGCAGCTGACCGACCTTGTTGCCTAACAAGGCGCCACAAACTAAATTTCCCCAAAAAATAACTGAAAAAAAACAGCTGTTTCTTACCTCTCTATGATAAGCTTCAGAGTGACGATGTTGTGACTGTGAAGATGGTACACCACCTCCAGCTTTGGTAGCCTCTGTAAAAACACCACATTAACTATTGACTACTACATCCATTATATAAGAAAGCCGAGCTGGGTTTTCCAACTAAGGCAGTTTAGACCAATTTTAAAGGGATAAATAAAGCGCGTGAAAACAAAAGTTTTTGTTTTTTGTTTCAAACTTCACTTGTTGTGTTTTTCTTTGACCTAGCTGCATAGAACTCAGACTGGGCTAATAAATTGAGCATAAATTGGGCAAAATCTCATGAGAAGTAGTCTTGCAACACCAGACCTTTCTCCACAGCGCTGCGGAGGAAGGTCTGGCAACGGGAGCATACATTGTTGGATAGGGGAATAAAAGATCAGGGGTTGTTTGCATTTCTTTAAACCAATCCCAACGGTCTTGGGCGGAGCTACGCTCTGGACGCAGCAACGGTGGCGCTGCTAAATAGTCTCCGGAAGGAACTTGTTCTGGTGGAACATTTGCACCCCGCAAAAGAAAAATGCCACATACAAAGTTAAATTAAATATTCACACAATACAGTAACGTGAGTCTCCATCCAAATTTTCAGCGTGGTAGCTCGGAGGTTCTAGTTCCTGCTCCTCGATGCGCCCAGATTAAAGTAAACACAAAAGAAAGCGGAAAGTGTGCGACATCTGGCAGGATATCCGGCAGGACTTTTGGTGCCGTCAGAACTATCCCAATAAGTGAACTGTGGATCCAGACTACATGAGAAGTAAATACGTTATTTGGTATGAACTCCAACATACACACACCTGATCTCTTCTGTACTCCTGCCAGAGCAGTTTAGGGCAGAAGGCTCCTTGTGACAGCAGTTCTTTGCTGGACTCCAGCAGGAGACACAGCTGGACCTAGACAAGACAGGGAAGGGACTTATATTATAATATACTGTACGGAATATTTACAATAAATAGTCATTTTATTTATATAGCACTTTTCAAGCATTAAGCACAAAGTGCTTTCCAGAGTAAACCCCCAAGACATGAACAAATTAGAACAAGCAGCACTTCATAAAACAGGGAAAGTGCAAGATAGAACGTCAATAACAGAAACCTGTATGACATGCATCTAGAAACACTAAATGATAATACAAATACAAATAACTTAAATATGTGATGACAGTAAAATTCAAATAAATCCATAAGAGGGAAGCAAAAAAAGGAAATTTGCAGTGTAGCAAAAATGAAAGAGAAGACATAGTTAAGTGTATTATGTGCCATTTTATAAAAAAACAGTTTTAAGGAGAAGCATTGGAGTCAGCTGATCTCACACTGAGAGGAAGGCTGTTCCAACACCGAGGGGCCGTTACCCAAATCAGCAGTTACCTAGTTACCCTTAGTCTGATTGATGACATGTTATTTGACATATCCTGTACTCTGAACAGGAATTCTGCAGTAAATAAAGCAAAATTAATTTCTGTAGCTGAAAAATATTAAACTTCTGCAGCACATTTCTCTGGTGGACAGACTATGCAACGCCATCCCTCAGAGCATGGTTGATCGTCTGTTTTTGTTTTATTTTTCAAATATTAATTTATCAGAATCATTTATTTGTCATTATAAATTATCCTGATGAATATTTATTAAAAAAAAATAATAATAACAAATGGCGACACTGATAGTTCGGGAAATGCCTGATATCGGCCGATAATATCGGCCCACTGATACAGTGGTGTGAAAAAGTGTTTGCCCCCTTCCTCGTTTCCTGTTCCTTTGCCAGGTTTGTCACACTTAAGTGTTTCGGAACATCAAACCAATTTAACAAAGTCAAGGACAACACAAGTAACACAAAATGCAATTTGTAATGAAGGTGTTTATTATAAAGGTGAAAAAAAATCCAAACCATCATGGCTGTGTGAAAAAGTGATTGCCCCCCTGTTAAAACATACTATAACCGTGGTTGTCCACACCTGGTTCAGTTTCTCTAGCCACACCAGGCCTGATTATTGCCACACCTGTTCACAATCAAGGCATCACTTAAATAGGAGCTGCTTGACACAGTAAGGTCACCAGAAGATCCTTAAAAGCTACACATCATGCCGAGACCCAAAGAAATTCAGGAACAATTGAGAAAGAAAGTAATTGAGATCTTCAGTCTGGAAAGGGTATAAAGCCATTCCAAAGCTTTGGGAATCCAGTGAACCACAGTGAGAGCCATTATCCACAAATGGCAAAGACATGGAACAGTGGTGAACCTTCCCAGGAGTGGCGGCCGCCCAAAATTACCCCAGAGCGCAGCGAGACTCATCCAAGAGGTCACAAAAGACCCCACAACAACGTCCAAAGAACTGCGCTCACTTGCCTCAGTTAAGGTCAGCGTTATGCCTCCACATCAGGAAAAGACTGGGCAAAATGGCCGCATGGCAGAGTTCCAAGGAGAAAACCACTGCGAGCAAAAAGAACATCAAAGCTCGTCTCAATTTCTCCACAACACATCTTGATGATCCCCAAGACTTTTGGGAAACATTTGTGACCGATGAGACAAAAGTGGAACCTTTGGAAGGTGTGTGTCCAAGTATATCTGGCGTAGAAGGAACACTGCATTTCATAAAAAGAACATTATACCAACAGTAAAATATGGTGGTGGTAGTGTGATGGTCTGGGGCTGTTTTGCTGCTTCAGGACCTGGAAGACTTGCCGTGATAAAAGGAACTATGAATTCTGCTGTCTACCAAGAGATCCTGAAGGAGAATGTCCGACCATCTGTTCGTGTACTCAAGCTGAAACAAACTTGGGTTCTGCAGCAGGACAATGATCCTAAACACACCAGCAAGTCCACCACCGAATGGCTGAAGAAAAACAAAATGAAGACTTTGGAGTGGCCTAGCCAAAGTCCTGACCTGAATCCTATTGAGATGTTGTGGTATGACCTTAAAAAGGCCGTTCATGCTCGAAAACCCTCTAATGTAACTGAATTAGGACAATTCTGCAAAGATGAGTGGGCCAAAATTCCTCCAGGACGCTGTAAAAGCCTCATTGCACGTTATCGCAAACGTTGGTTGCAGTTGTTGCTGCTAGGGTGGCCCACCAGTTATTAGGTTTAGGGGGCAATCACTGTTTCACACAGGGCCATGATGGTTTGGATTTTTTTTTCACCTTAATAATAAACACCTTCATTACAAATTGCATTGTGTGTTACTTGTGTTGTCCTTGACTATTGTTTAAATTGGTTTGATGTTCCGAAACACTTAAGTGAGACAAAACAGCAAAGGAACAGGAAATGAGGAAGGGGGCAAACACTTTTTCACACCACTGTATATCGGTCAAGCTCTAATGCAGAAGTGATGTAGCAGTACAGTTGTGGTTCCTGAGAAGTTAACCAGAAAACACTAAGTCACTGGAAATAAGACAACCACAATGAGTCAGAATAAATACAAAGACACACAGCCATCACACTATAGACTACACTAAAGGTGTAGCTGACTTTTATAAAAGAAATTCATTTATGACATTGTTTTGAACTCTAAATCTATCAGATGCTGATTTATTGGCATCTTTTCACCAAAACTGTATATTACATACACAACATTTAATCTAATAAGCCAATCTGCTTACAGATCAAGATCTTTCTTGTAAATGAGACCTGAGAACAGTTGAAGAGTAAACAGAAAAAGCATAGCCAGTCATAAAAAAACACAGTCCTAACCACATTAATCTTTAGATGGGTCCAAATTTAAAACTTTTAATATACATACAGTATGTCACCATTTTGCACAGAATATGTTGGTTATTTATTCTGTTTAAATACTTGTTATAATTCCTGTAATGACTGTCATTTATATAGGTTAGACAAATATTTTTGTGCTTGCTAATCTTTAATCGACAGCTCATTGCATTCTAGTTATTATTGTTAGTCATTTATATCGCTCTATGCTATTAGTAGATGGCTATGTTTTATCTTAGGTTTGCCGTTGCTATTGGTCTGTAATTATTCTTTCTCAAAGGTTGGTATTGCTGTGCTTTGTTGTAACAGAACCACAGACAGAAACACAGGCCTATTTGTTTACATACACCGTCTAAAACGCAGCCCTGGACTCCGCATCTCCTTCCACCCACACTCTCACCTGAACACCAAAACAGTGTCCTGACCCGACACCCTGAGGCACACCTATTTAACCATATTTACAGATTCTCTCACACAATAGTCCTAGTGTCACTTGCACTAGACTCGCTTTGCCAAACCCTTGTATAGAGCGCCGCAGAGGAAGGTCTGGCTAGTCCACACTGCATTGGGGCGGGGCTAAGCTCCGGACGGAGCCACGGTGCCTCTGTGAAATAGTCTCAGGAAAGAACTTATTTTGGTGGAACATGTATAGTTTCTGACAGTCATCACTAAATGGAGAAAATGGAAAAGGTGGGCAGAACTGAGTGAAAGGTTAACCAGGGTGTCTGCAGGTCTCACAGAGTCAAATTCAAGACTTTTTAAGACCATTACAAATGCAATTTAAGACCTTAATCACAATATCAACTGAGCCCTAAATTCAGTTTTTTAATACCAGGTATCACTTAATCCAGTAGTAGCTTTTTCATGTATCTGTACTTTACTTAAGTAGAATTAATAGTGCATACTTTTGACTTTTACTTTGTTACATTTTCCACCAATTATCTATACTTTCTACTCCACTACATTTCTACAGTGTTTCGTTACATTATCTGATTAGTCCTTACTTTTACTAAAGTAAATATGTCTGTGGTTATTTGTACTTTTACTGAAGTACTGAGATTCAGTGCTTTCTCTAACACTGGTCAGTGGTACAATCCAAAAATATCTCCAGCCGATAACAAGAAAGCTGCAATATAAGTAGCATGTTGGTCGTAATACAGCAACATTATATTTGGACTGGCAAAAGAACGATTTAGGAAAATTAAGACTTGTTTAAATTTTGTGGGACCTAGAACACAATACTTCAGCAAATTTTAGACTTTTTAAGACATAAACCGGAGACAAGAGTTCAGAATGCCACCACAAAGAAAGTGGAAGGTGAGGGACATCTAGCTGAAAAATGAGTGACATCTGGCGGATCTTCTGCCAAAACCAGAGCAATCCCCTAAATAAATTGTCCTGGATATACAATACACTAACTTACTGAACCAGCTACATGTTGATGAGGTGCCTGATGAAAGTTCAGATGGTTAACAATTTGTGTATTCATAATTTTTTGCATGGGGGTATCGAATGCTCAGCATGGATTATGCTAACATTAGCTCTTACTGTCAGATACTCACTCTCTGAGAGGAAGTGAGAAGTCCACTCCTGGTGTCCTCTTCCTCCTTATCCTCCTCAGTTCCAGTGATCTCCATCAGTCTCTCCAGCATCATCTTTACCGACAGCACTGCCACCGGGACACCCAGCTGCAAGGCCTGACGCCTTAGCTCACACACTGTCCACACACAATACAAATCCTGTAGTTCATATATACATGTCAGCAAATTAAATCTGAAAAACTGATAGTTGTCGAGAAGATAAACATTGAACAAAGATGGGCGTAATGAAAAGATTATGGGAATTTAGTCATGCCTGCCATTCAGTAGCTGACTCAAATGTGAGATGTTGGTTAAGTCCAAACCCACAACAAAAATGTTTCTCTTTCTTTATAGTTTCACCACTGCTTGCTTTGTAATTAATGTGTAAAGCAGCAGGTGTCTAGGGCTTCTGAGTTTGTCTACTTTGGTACACTGGCAAAATTGATGTACAGCACAGACACTATTTCTGAGACCTAGCATCAAAGACTCACTCACCCAGAAGTGGAACTGCAACGGCAGATGAGATGCCTTCCGACTCTGCCCGTTTCTGCTCTCCATTCTGAATACGGAAAATGTTGCACAGATCTGGATTCTACAAAAAAGTGTAAAAGAAATACAGTAAAAAATATGACATATTAATGAAAGATTAGCAACTATTAAATATGAACATATTACATCATCATCAGTCCACCCACAGATGATAGAAGCAGATTTCCCAAACGTGTAAAAGGTATCATACAGGTATAATTCCCCCAAAAGCACTTGTAATAATTTGCATTTTTAGCCCATTTAGATGCATTTTAGTTGCATCAATGTCCCTTCATCACGACACTGTCAGTTTTTAGGGGTTGTTGCACGCTTCTTTCTCAGTCTACAGAGTAGTATAAAATGTCGCTATCATAATGTTTTAATGTTTGCTCATTGGCCGTGCAGACAGTAAGTTCTGCCCCATCCTACAGTCCGCTCACTTACCCCCACCTCCCTGAGTAGACTGCAGAGGTTCTGCTGCTGTTCCAACAGCTGGATTGTTGCCTCCTGCAGCCTTTGACCATCTTCCTGCTTCAGCCTCTTAACCACACGACCAGCTGGGAGAGCAACAGCAGGACAACGTTCACAAGTTTACATGGACAAAGTTTTAGTATCGTAATAACACAGTTTGCCTTACTGTACAGAGAGTTTACTTTGTTGTATTGAAGTTGGCCAAGTTAACCAAATGTTGGTCAAGCATGATTGGATAGATGGCATAACGTTACTAAGTTTACATACATATACCTAAGTAAATGTGAATGGTATAATCTGTATTAAGGGTCACGCCAAACTCCACTTAAAAAGCTGCCAATTTAACATTTCAACACTAATAGCCGAAAGTGGTTAACTTAACTCCGTAATCAGTCAGACGTCAGTCAGTATTTAGCTAATAGACGTAATCAACGGGGAGAATGGACTAGGACTAACGCTAGCCTGACTACACGTTTGAGTGTTTTCTTTTTTTATTTCAGACTGTATTCACGTATTGTGTCAGATAGTGATAGCATCCATCCTAACGTTAACGTAGCGTTAGTTCGGTATGTCAACTCACCGAGGAGACTGGACAGACTCCTTTTCTGAGAAACCGAGTCACACGTTGCACTCAGTGACATATTTCACTTTGGCTGAATGCGTATCAACACTTTTAGTCGACGTCTAAGACAATTAGTTCGAAAACAACATGGAAACAGTATTTAAAGTGCGTTAAATGACAGTATCATTTCTCTGGCTAGCTTGTGGCTGTTTTGGTTTACTTTCTCCTCCATGTTTCCCGTCGCGCTCTTCTCTCCCATTGGTCTGTACTGGAGCCAATCAGGAAAGACCATCGTCTATTCAATATCGTGAGATTTAGGAAAGGTGAGTGGGGATTGGTTAAGGTTAGAGTAAAACTACCTGGGTTAGCCAATCAGATGCAAAATAACGCAGAATAAGGTGGGCCACGAACAACGTCCTGTGATGTCGACACGTCTAACGGATCCGATCTAGGGTTCTCATCATGGGGAGAAGGGGGCAAGAAGGCATGTTATCTTGTAAACCAATCAGAGGCATAGTACAGCCGGTCATGCATGCTGATGATCTGGAACCTAACTGCTTATGGAAGGGATAGGGACAGAGGGATTCAGGTCCCGCCTCCACCCGGGGGGAAAACAACCCTCCTCTCTCGGTACAACCTCCTCAGACTTCAAAACCAGTTCAGATCTTTATTATGAAAAAGGGGAAGCTAACATAACAGCCACACTTGTCCTTACATGCCCTGTAGGCTACACACCGGCTTAACAGTGCATTAGTCTGTAGCACGTTTTTAAGCATTCATGGATACTGTTGTCCCTAAATACAACAAGAGAAATGGAATAGTAACTGTTGCAAAAGATGCAAATATGTTGCTATGATAGGGTGCAGTCCCCCGTTGCTCCTATTATCTCTAGCTGTATTCAAATAAAAGGAGGGCAAGTGAGCTACACAGGAAAAGTTCAGTTCCCCTCTGTTTCTGAAATACAGCATTTAAAAAATTGAGATGAATTCAGTTTTAACTACCATTCAGGCATAGGCCCTATGTCTCTAAACTCATTGGATGTGCAGCTCCTAGGCCTTTTTCTGTTTGCTAGCAGGAGAAACTGAAAGGGTTAACTTATTGTCCTATACTGTGGGCAGTGTTTTCTCAAAATTCAGTGAGGTTACGATGTGCAAGATTAATAAACGTTGAGGGCGAATATGATTGTCCAGGTGTTGCATGGTGAGTGCCACACATTGGCGAGTCCCACTGTGGGACCACACCTGTACAGCAGCAGACTCCATCTTGCCCTCTGGGTGTGTTTGAGTGAAGATCATTCCTCAGTGTCCAACGGGCTCGTCTCGCTTCAGCCTCCTGTGTATTTTCTGGACTTCCCATCTTTATTGCAGCAGGCAGCAGGAAACCCGTCTCATGGGAGCCAGTGAAAGGAACTCATGAAAACTTAATGCAATGTGTCCTCATGCATTTTTAAAAGCCCTCTTTTCCTATTGTGCCACTAATGTGCAGAATGGTAATATAAACAGGAGTGCTGAGGTACGGGGCTGAGTGCAAACCTACCAGCAAGGCCGATATGTCATCACCTGTCAGCTCCATGAAAACAACAGTGACACCTGAGGACACGCACGCACGCATGCACGCACACACACACACACACACAACACACACACAGTTAGAGTAGCAGCCCTTGTTGGAATGAAGTGAGCCACTGACATTGAGGGGCAAAGTTTGGATAAAGGACTGACTGAATCTGGATCAAAGCAGGATTGTGTGTGTGTGTGTGTGTGTGTGTGTGTGTGTGTGTGTGTGTGTGTGTGTGTGTGTGTGTGTGTGTGTGTGTGTGTGTGTGTGTGTGTGTGTGCACAATTGCACAATCATAGCAGGTTAGCTCACACATAAGAAAAAATAACAAATCCAAACAAAGATTCCATGCATGTCAAGTAGAAAAAGAGCAATTCCTGAAACAATCACTGACTTTTCTATGTACTGTGCATTAAGAAATGACTGACTTTGTACTATGTGGTTATTAAAACATTTCCCATCTTTGAATTACAAAACCGAAAAAAATAAATTTAAGAAACATTCTGTCTGAAAGTGACCAATAACCTGAAAACAAAGAAATGAAGTAGAATTAAGTAAAGATTCAGATTGTACTACAAATCAATACAGTGTTTCTTTTTCTGGTATATGTTGACAGTAAAAAAAGAGAGAGTGAGAGGCTATTTACATAACAATAAAACAGCTCAAGCATAACAAAAAATTGTTTGGCTTTAAACAGAAAACTGACTCTGTCCCCATGTTATGTGTGTAACTAACATCGCTACATTTTCCACTGATTACGTAACGTTGGTTATAGTCACACCCATGTAGGTCAGAGAACAACTCTGTCCATTACACACGCCTCTGGTGACTGAAATCAATGAAGCCACAAAAAGATGTGTTCCAACATATGACAAAGAGAAAAGTGCTCATGACTCAGAAAGATTATGTTGCACTTCTAACAGGCATCATTTGCGTGTGATAAACACAGAACTTCGGCTATGAGAGGCGACCATTAGCGTTGAGACGTACCATTAACACTGACTGAGTCTACTTCACCCTGTAAGCTCTGCCCGCAGGCTTTCCAGCTCTACATTCCTGAGAGCTCAGGCAGACTGCTGCGCCAAAACAGCAGGTCTGAATTCCCTTGTTTTCCACTACAACCCCCCCCCCCTCACAAGGTGTGGTAATGAAGGCACATCATATTCTGCTGCTCTGGATGCGTAAACAGGATATGAAGTCTTCACATAAAAATACCCGTGATTAAAACCTTCCCTTTTTTTCACTAGACCTGTTTCCTAAACAGGAAAGGGAACGCCGGTATGTTGACTGTGAACAATGAGCACACATTGTAAAGTCTGAACCAAAAAACTGAACCTTGTCCTCTGGTGGACTGAGTTACTAAACTGAGGCCGTGTTACACTAATATACTCCCCACACTGGCCTTTTGCTACATTTACATCTCCAGTTCCTGTACAGCAACATGTCTTTTGCTGAAACAATATTCTCTGTATACTAAAAGCACTTTGTACCAAAGAAGTAGGCCCTTGGAAAAGTGTTGACAGTGTTTAGTGGATTATGTAAAGTAACAAGGACACCTTGTCTGGAAATACATTTTACTGTTGAGGCTTTGTAGTTTTTTCTGTCTTAACACTTAAGATCAGCACAAACTCAATTCCATTCACAACATTGTAAATATACAAGAGACAAAGTCTTGCATTCAAAACTGCACTTGAGAAAAATGAAGAAGTCAAGCAGCAAAATGTTAGACTGTTGTACCATTGGATAATAATAACCTGTAATTATTATCCATTAGCATTACTTAAGCAGCATTTTAATGTTATGGTTGTTCAAGGTGGAGCTGACTAACATACAGGGTCATTTCCTGTACACCAACACCCTTTTACTTTTTACGTTCATTTAAGCGTCATTAAAACCTTTAAGTGCAAGTAACTAAAGCGTCGTAGTGGAGTAAAAGGTACAAAATGATCCTTTAAATGTAGGAGGGTATAGAAGTATAGAGTAGCATGGAATTAAAATACTCACTGAATGAACAAGTTAGAATAGTTCCTAGTATAGTACATGAATAAATGTAATTAGTTACCCCCCCCCCCCGCAGCGTGGCAGAAGCTGTTAAAAAAATCTCAGCTCATAAATCCAAAACTCAAAAGGTTTTTTGTGTACTGACCCTTTAAAAGGTTAAGGTTAGTAGTCCTGCAGCGGCCCGGGTTCGAATCCGACCTGCGGTCCTTTGCTGCGTGTCCCCATCTCGCCCCTTTCCTGTCTATCCACTGTCACTATCTAATAAAGGAAAAAAAAAAAATCATCTTTAACAAAAAAACATGCAAAATGCTGAACAAGCGTGGTCCCATCTGTGTGTAAGGGGAACCACACAGGCCCGGGAAACACCGCCTGGTCACACTCTCCATCTACACACAGCCTGGTCACACTCTCCATCTACACACAGCCTGGTCACACTCTCCATCTACACACCGCCTGGTCACACTCTCCATCTACACACCGCCTGGCACATCCCTACACACCGCTGGTCACACTCTCCATCTACACACCAGCCTGGTCACACTCTCCATCTACACACAGCATGCGGGGCCCAGGGGACTCCACCCCCCCCCCAACACTGGCCTGTTAGAAGCGTTTTGTGGCACACACACTCCTTCACAAACTGAAGCCTGCTTTAACAATGTTTTTATTTACTTTTTCTTCATTTCTCCTCTCCCACATTCAAGTACATGGATTCGCAGATCCAGGAAACACAATCAGTAGCAAATACTTTCATAATCATCATGTTCCTGTTTAATTCCCAAACTATTCCATTTAAACCCCCAAATTCTCCCCTGGGCTAAGACACATGGACCTCTTGTAAACATGATGCAAATCAATCTTTGCTTTTTGATTACAAAAAGTAATCTGGTACAAAAATATCTTTTCTTTTATAGGTATGTCTCTTCTTAGGAATATTTACATTGAGTACCTCACAGTATAATCTGATTTTAAAAAGTACATCATGTAAAATAAACACAAAAAAGGTCTCAGAAGGGGGTAAAAGGCCTTTGGTTTTCATGAAAAATACGAAAACAACACAAAAAAGTCCATTCACTGTCCTGTGTTCCACCAACAGGGATGGCTGGATTGGTAACCGGTGTGTGTCTTGTAGCCAAAAACTGGGACACACAAATTCCACAGGTTTAAAAAGACTTGGTTCTTCAAAACGTTCAGAACAGACAAAAAGAAAAACTGCGGCTACAATCAGGCGTCACTCCTGGGGACAACAGACCCACAGAACCTCTGCTGGGTGTAGTAGCCCAGAACTATGAGCAGCATCTCCGAGGTGCTGCTGAGGGCCACGATGAAGGGCGCCTGGGACGCAAAGTCAGCCTCCTCCCGGCGGAAGGACAGCTGCATGACGGCGAGTGCCAGCAGGCTGTTCTGGACGCCCACCTCGATGCTGACCGTCTTCTTCAGCGCTGGGGCCAGGCCCGCCAGCTTGGCCATGATGGCCCCGACCAACAGCCCCAGCAAAGGCACTGTCACCCCTACTGCCACGATCTGGGGCTTGACGTTGGCCAGGATGGACGCGCCCATTTGGTAAGCCATGAAGATGCCACCCACGATGAGCGCGAAGCTGAAGGGTCGTATAAGTGCCAGCAGGACGCGTGTGAGGGCGGGCAGGCGCAGCTTGACCAGCATGCCCAGCGAGATGGGGATGGCGATGAACAGCAGGGTGCCGAGGATCTTCACAAACGGCACGTGCAGGGCAGCGTGCACGCCCAGGAGCCGACCATACAGAGCGGATGACAAAGGCATGGCGGCTGCTGCCACCACCGTGGACACCAGGGTCATGGAGATGGCCAGGGTGACGTCTCCTCCGAGCAGCAGGCTGTACAGGTAGCCGCCCCCCCCACCCGGGGCAGAGCAGGTGATGACCAGGCCCAGGGAGAGCGCTTTGGGCAGCGAGGCCAGCCGGGATACACAGTAGGCATACAGCGGCATCACCAGGAACTGACCCAGCACCCCTAGGAGCAGTGGCACGGGTCTCTTCAGCAGACCCCGCAGAACCTCCACTTCCACTTTGCAGCCGAACGCACACTTGTTGACGAAGATGAGGGGCAGCAGGGCAAACAGCACGGGGTTCTCCGAGAAATGGGACAGGCCACCCGACTGGACGAGCCGGGTGGCCGGGTCATCATTACCGGGCGCCACTCTGATGGAGTAATCCGTCCTCTCTTCGATCAGAACAGGCGCCGAATCCTGGTCCAGGTCTAGCAGCTGGATCTGCAGCTGAGCCCTGCCCGGGAACCCGGAGCGGATGCTGATAATGTAGCTCCTGGTTGGCCCTGCGTGGCCGCTATCCGTCACGTTGAGTATGGAGAGGACCTCCGGGTCCAGGGAGCGGACTGTCACCGTCTGCTTCCAGCTCTGGCGGCCCTTCCTGCTCGCCGCGGCGCTCCGGTACTGGCTGGAGATTACTATCACGCCCTTGGTGTTTTCAGGAAACTCGAATTCCTGCGATGAGCCGTCGCCGATGGCGATATATCTGCTGCTGCTGTCGGCCGTCGGGTCGGTGTCGTTGCTGCGGTCGAGGGTTCGGTTCCCGTAGGCTCCGCCGGAGATAAGGAAGAGACAACAGAAGGGAAATAGCGTCCTCATCTTACTGACGTACAGGGGGCGGGGGGGCGCCGCAGAGACACGCTTCTCCTCTGCCAGCGGCCTCCTCAGACGGTTACACCGCCGCCCTGTTCAACCAGGACGGACCACTTCTCATTCTAGTCTCCGATACACAACAAGAGCGTCGGCAGCGGGCTCCACGTCTCGTCTGGCTCCCATTTTCTCGCTGGCTTTATACCGGAACCTGAACATCACCCCGCCCTGTCCTGTCCGAGCCCGCTCTACGCGAACAGGTCTCTCACGGCCCCCCTTTCTACTCGATGGGAGTGTTTCTGTCTCGGTAAACCAAAGCCTCGCCTCGTCTCCCGTTTTTATTGTCTCCCCGGTTGATGGGATCTAAGAGCATCGTAGCTCAGCTGCCGTCTGCTTGCTGCTCTGCTCTGTAAAGCCTCCTCGAGTTAAGTCGGACTTCCGGCCGTGAAATGCCAAAATAAACGACTTTATCTTATGAAATAACAGGTGGGCCACATAGGGCTTCTTAGCCTCTACAGTCTATGATGAGGCCGGATACGTTTGGCTGTTTTAAATAATATCGAGTTTCCCTGGGAATTGGCACCAAAGCATAGGTTAATATCAAGTAGGGTGCTAGATTACTATCTCATTTGGGTTTGTGTCAAAATCTAGTTTTAAGAGCCTTTTTTATATTGTGCTCACATAGTGAACATTTCTAAATAAAATAGAGTCTAACCAAGTTAAGTCTATTAAAGTGTTGTACTCCAGCATAGGAGTCCCCTGCTGGGTCCACTGGCCTTCACTCACAGGGATCACTCATGTGTTCTTACCCAACACTGTGTCTCCAAATCTTAAGGGACACACTTTTATAATAACTAATGAGGTATTAGTAGTCTAATGGTAAATAGTTTGCGTTTATTTTATAAAGAAAAATATCCCACTACTTCCTGTCTCTGTCTGTGTAACTCTGACTCTCTTGACATAGGTTCCATAATCCAATCAGAGCGGCCCAAACCCCCCCTCCCTCAGCCAATAAACAGGGGTGGTCACATGGGAGAGGGAACACCTGATTTCTATCTATTGTGTGTGTGTGTGTGTGTGTGTGTGTGTGTGTGTGTGTGTGTGTGTGTGTTTGGTGTGGTGTGTTGTGTGTATGGGAGGGGGGGGAGATTGCCAGGGTTACCACAGATGTATTTTAAGAACTGGATCCCAGACTCCAAAATGGCGCCTTTGAGAATTTCCTGACTACATATGAGCATATGATTGAAAGAAAAAGGCTAGGAGAATCATTAAAGATCCAAACCAGCCGCGTTACAGCCTTTGCTCCCTGTTACCATCAGGCCCATAGTCAGGTTTTACACTGTCACAGGCAAATTCATAATTTCATAATAAATTCTTCTAAATACAGTCCATTTATTCACAGTTTAGGTCATGTGGGGTCGTATTACCAGACCTATTTCCATATGGTCTGGCTCCACCGCTTATCTATTCTGGGATAAACAAATCACAAGCTTCCTGGGTGGGGCTAGACCCCGGATGCAGTGACAGTGACCTTCCAAAACCAAAGCAGAAGGGGGGGGGGGGGGTGGGGGGGTGGGGGGGGGGGGGGGGGTGGGGGGGGGGGGGGGGGGGGGGGGGGGGGAATATCCAGCCTGAGAGACATGCCGGATGTTTGGCCTTATCTCAGCAACGTACGGTACAGGTGAGCCAGACTATAGCAGCCTACTTGTGGAGGGACGATCAGAAACATTAATGTGAAGTTTTTTCATTCGCTCTCAATTATTAACCCTAACAGATTTTAACACTTCATCACTGAGTGTCAGATAAGACTCACCCACATCACAACACTGCACTGAGTGCAACTTGTCAAACAGGTTTTACTTCATCTTTATAAATACTATTTAAGTAGTTGTTCATTTTTAATCATCGCAATATCAACTTGTGCAATATACACATAGCAAAAGACTGCGATATATCGCAATAGACACCCAACAAAGTTTTTTGTGTGAGTTGAAATAAAATAACAGCAGAAAACTGCACTTTAAAATGCAAGTTTTTTTAGTGGTGCCATTTATATCCAATTCAATGTTTCATGTGACCAATAAAAGAATGTTGGAAATGATTTCCTTTCATCTGTTTTAAATTCAACAATCAGTTTGTTGTATTTGTAGCAGAAAGCAGCAGAAATGCAGAGATGAGTATGCTGTTTATTGATCACAAGTGATATTGTTATCGCGATATTCAACGTTATCACATATTGTATATTTTCCTCATAGCGTGCAGCCCTACCCTAATCCTCTTGCCTACGAGCAACTGCAGCGTCAACCAATGACTAGTCAGAGCTGAGCCTTCACCGTAGTAGAGTGTCGCATTTCATTTCCTGACCACTTAAGAAAAATGGCAAAATCAAGACAAACTGGAGACATAATGATGATGATTAAGCAGATAATAAAGCTTGTTATAGTAATGCAGGATGATTAGAGTTCATGTTGACACTATAATTTCAGCTTCTTCACTTGTCTTGCTTATTGTCTCTTGCAAACATGATAATTGTTACCAATACTCGTCTCTATTGCCCTCTGAAGCCTAGACTTTCACTCTCAGTTTCTGTTCCCTGACCTTTGATGCCTGTTTGTATCTTGTGACACTGATCCATTGTGCTCATGGAAGAAACACAGTCACGCTCCCTAAACAGTTTCCAGTTACAAACCCGCTGCCAAGTAGACCAATGCTTATTTGTCATACACAAAGAGCAGACACAACGGTGAAACCTGACACTGCATCCCAACCCCTGCAGGAACGTTGCATTAAAGGGGAACTCCATTCTGTCAGCACAACCCTGCGAGCATCCTTTTTTATAGTACCCGGCTCCTGTTGGGCGTCACTTACATATTTAAAAGCCATTTTCAATAAATAAGCTCCAGTTGTCTTCCCTGGAGGTTCAGCAGGGTCACACCACTTCTTATCCTGGGTAGGAACTGTCACCACTCACTGTGTATAAGTCAGTCCTGGGACAGCGTGTTTATCATGTATTGTGTTGTCATGAGTTGTGTGTCCTCCTTCTGTCACCATGGCTAAGTCAAGGCTTCCATAAAAAGAAAAGGCGGGGGAGTCCACAGTGGAAACACTCAGTGCACGCCAAGACAACCTGCTGGGGTGATCGCTCTGGCCTCTGCTTTGACATTTCATGGAGCGACAGCCAGTTGTTGTGGGGCTGCCAGGCACGCACACTTCCTGCCTGGCATTTGTGCTGCTCCCCTCCCAGGGCTGTCTAATTATTTACCCATGGTATGATAATTTACCTCATGACTTATTTCACAGAGCAGGAGAGAGGGACAGAGAAGGAATGATAAGGAATGCAAAAAAGCCCCATCTTGACACTGTTCCTAGTAACGCTCCAGTGAGAAATTACAGGACAACTTGCTCTCTGTGCTGCAGTTGAAACTGTTTACCCAGACAATACAGCAGCCTGTATTAGCATTTGTGTGTGAACATGCTGCATCTGTCTGAATATTCAGAAACCAACTCAGGGCAGTGGTCATGATCTGCCTAGTGATGGGTTGCAAATGAGATGAGAGCAGCCATGATGACAATTTTAAAAGCCTTGTGATCAAATGCCAATTCAGCACCAGTCCTAACAAGGTTATCCTCAGCCAGATGGCCTGGCAAGAGTAGGCTAGACCCCAAACAGGGCCGAGCCAGGATTTTAGAAATACTGAACACAGGAATCCCGTGAAACCACACCCAACCCCTAAAGGGGCATCACGTGTCTGGATGAGGACTTGCAATTCCACTGTTCGCTGTGTTCTGAATACCCCTTTAGGTAGGTGGGGACTATGTGAGAACGTAGTGTACCACAGTGGGTTTGAACAGCTTTTTCCCAGAGAACAGCTCCCTCCTGCTGCTGCTGGACCCAAAGAAACCGCCAGAGGGTTACCCTAACCCTAACCCTCATCTCACAGAAACCACGGTTAGCAGGTCTGGTGTTTGGGATGTTCGGTAATGTGTCGCTGTGTTCTTGTTCTGTTCCCCCCGCCGGCCTCTTATCCCTCTCACAAAATGTGGGACAATGCGTTTGTTTGTGTGGGACATGTTACCAGTTGTTAAATAGTAATTTTTCGGGCATTTTCAGGCTTAATTTTAAAAATTGTACCAATAAATGTATTTTATTTTTATATGAAGGTTTATTAGTATGCTGTGTTGAATGTTGTCGGTCTTGCTTGCGCCATTAGCTCACCAAAGTAACTTTTTAACAACCTTTGTTTTTATGGCAATAAAGTTAACCCAAATGAAAGCATTTTGAATTACATAAGCTGAAATGATGTACAAAAAAGTGTAGATGTTCAGAGGAAGTGGATTTCATGAGCTATTTTGTGTCCTCGCTACTGTGGCAAAGCTGCATTTCCAGCTAAATTCTTTGTCTTCATGCTTTTGGTGCCATCTACTGTTGGTTGAAGTTTGATCTGACACTGCTGTATATCCAGCTCAACCACAACAGTTTAAACATGGTCCGTCAGCGCTCAACACTCAAACCACTGAGGTCAAATGAAAGGCCGTGTCAGAGGGCAAGATTTTATTAACCAAGATAAATATAGAAAACAAAAGTGCTTCAAAGTCTGCTAAACGTTGAGTAATAAACCCTTCTTGTGTAAAAATGGACAAATGAATGGAAACCAGCCGAGGGTAAAGATGCTCTGTTATAGGCTGAGGTCTGGTTTTGGCCTGCCTGCCCTCTCACTGAGATCTAGAGTGAATGCTGAAAGAAGGAAGCATCGAAACCAGTGAAATCACTCAACAGGCATCTCCATACCGAGCTAGGATCTCAAAAAACAGAACTAAATCTGTTAACTCATGCTGTTACCATTGTTTGTGGTTTACAAGGCAACAAGGAGTAACAATTGATTCTTGTAAAAAAAAATTAAAAACAAGATCCAGCACATACATCTCTGCTCTTAACCGACGTCTTCTACTGGAAGTGTTTTGGATGAGACTAAGCCAGGTGGGGATGATTACTCATTTTGAGACAGAGAAGATATCTGAAAAATATCTAAATGAGGTTTCAGTGTTGCTGGGGGACACCTCAAAGAGATCCAGCTTCTAGAATATGTATGCTTCTAATATATGTCCCTCCATGACGGCTATGGCAACCAGAGCGCTCACTCATCACAGTCAGAGTTGAAGTGAAGTTAGCTGTGACCAAGATAAAACTATTCACGGAGAATTCCCTATTCTGGCCGATGTCAGTAGAGTTTGGGTTTGCTGCTCTTTGCTTTCTAAACTACTGTCCTTCAGGCACTGGGGGGGGGGGGAGCACCTATGCAAGCACTTGCATCCCAAATAAGGCATTGAAAGCAAAAAGTCTCAATACAGGTATGAGAAATAATCAACAAGAAAGTTAAATAAAAAAAAGCAGAACACGAAAATAAATCATGTGTACCGTGAGAAACCAAAGGTCTGAGGATTGTCCCTTGCTGTGTACAGCTGTTAGTGTTTGTTGGGGTTACTAAGAGATTACCTTTAAACTTAAACATTTCCAAACACCAAAGTATAACATCTGGTATTTCTTTTCCGATTAAATATATGTGTCTCCTTCTTCCCAAGAAAACTCTGAGTGACAGAACACTTTAACCCACCCGGCACCTTATGAGAGCCAGGAACGCCAAACTCCATTATAATAAATATAATTGCTCACTAAAACGTTTTCAATTTCATCATTGTGAATTATGCAGTTTGTGAATTTTTTTTTTTTGTTTTTTTACAAAGCATACATCCAAAAGTGTGTGGTTTGAGAATTGATGAGTGGGAGAACAGGAGGAGGTGGTGGTGCTGGTGGAGACAACCCGCAGAAAAAAGGACTCAAAAGGTCAAATCAGATCCAGGGGGGGGGGGGGGGGGGGGGGGGGGATTCAGGGGGGACAGAAACGGGAATCCAAGGATCAGATGGGAGAGTGAACCAGGGGGATTCATGCCTTCTCAGGTAGTATTTCTAGCCTGTGTGTGTGTGTTGTGTGTGTGTGTGTGTGTGTGTGTGTGTGTGTGTGTATTATAGAGCAGGCAGGGGGATGGTAATCAATAGGCTCATTAAGTCCTCCTTGTAAGAACAGTTCAATAGAGATACACACAGCTCCGGACGCCATCGTTACACTCGTCTGTTTCCACACAGCCATAAGAAGCTCCGTCTCCTCTCGGGGGGGGGGGGGCAGGCCTCAGTTCCGCAAAGCAGCCAACCTGGAACATAGGAAAGATGTATTAAAGGCTCAGTAGGTCATTTTTATAAAAACTGTCACTATATCATATCCTGACATCACGATTATTTTTATTCTTGATTAATCTGCTCATTATTTTCTTGATTGTTTGACAGTCATCTAACAATGAAAGGATTTATTTAACTAATTTTTATTATGGGAGTTTATTAATCTGAAAATTGTGTCAAGTTGTTTTTTATAGTATTACAGTTGACCAAAACTTTAGGGACAAGTATAAGAAAATGCTGTATACGTCATTATTTCTTAGATTAAAATATAAACGGTACTGTTAAGCTTGCCAAAGCCCTTTGTTTTGGGGGTTTAGCTGAACGTGGTGTTTCCTTCTTGTTCCCTTATGACAAGAGTTGTGCTTTCTAATCTAATTTGCTGATTTCAAGCTACATTCTAACTGTAAAATTGCCCGATCATGTCAACTTGTTAGCCTGGTGCCAGAGAATGAAAAGAGTTGACAGGGTTTTCCTCAGTGTAAGGGTACCTGGTGGCCCAGGTCGACCTCTCTGTTAAAGAGTAAGATCCTTTCTTTGACCATAAAAGCATCCGCTTAATTGGTAATACTGGACCGATTTCAAATATAGGAAAATAGGTTCCAGGCGGAAAAAAACAACAAAATTACCCTTTATGGAAACTTCTAACCTGTAACCCAGTAGTTATTATCTAGTACCAAGCACAGACCCTGGTCCTTACCGTCGAGACAGCTGGTCTTCCCTATCCTGGCTCCGTGAGCTCTCGGCGCCTACCGAGGTGGCTCCTGCAGGCAGCTGGCTGAGCTGGTCCATCACCTCCAGGCCGCCCTCCTCTGCTATTTGGTGGATCAAGTCGTCCACCTGTTCCTGAGGCGTGGTCAGCGTCATTGCCGAGCTCATGGAATCCTCCATCACCTGAAAGAGAGGGAAGGATCCAATGTGTTAAGGACAGAAGAAAACTACAGATCTGGGTTGGGTTTTTAAAAACATATACAAGAACAAATGCACATAGTGTGCAGCCACTCACTGAGGTGTGGACGTCTAGGTTCTGGACTTGGGTTTCAAACTTGTCCATGACGGCAGAGACCTTTTGGAGATCCATGGAGTTTAGAGCTCTGTCCAGAGCTTTGGTCACCTGGCCCATGTTTTTGGTCACCTGATGAAAAGAAATAACTTTAAGATGTAATTGTCTCATTCTGGGAGGACAGATATGATGTGGTTAGATAAAAAAATAGTTGCTTAATAGTCCATTTTAAACAGATAATAAAACTGTATCTAACACGTATCAACGAGCTGCACTGGTGGAATGTAACTAAGTACTGTACTATGTTGAGGTACTTGTACTATACTTGAGTCTTTTCTTTCTACTTCTACTCCGCTACATATCACAGAGAAATATTGTCCTTTTACCTTTTAAACTAGCCAACAATATTACAGCCTACAGGTCCAGCTGAAATGGACCATTAAACACTGGTTGATTGACAGAACTGTCTGGAATTTCAGTTTTCAGTCAATTTCCAGTTTATTTGAAATATGAGGACTTTCCTGCATTGAATAGAACATTTTTTCTGATGATACTGACAAACTTTTACTTATGTAACATTTTTTTATGCAGGAGGTTTACATGTAACAGAGTATTTTTACAGTGTGGCATAATTACTTTTCCTTGTAAGTAAAGGATCTGAACACTTACTCCCTTCATGGTGACAGCAGTCTGGACTTTGGAGGCCACCGCGTCGACTCGAGACGCCATGCGCAGCCAATTGAGACCTTCATTTTTTTTCCGGATTGCATTTTCTGCATACACTCTGGCACAATCCACATTCTTCTGTTGCAACGCCTGGTGACGAGACAAAGACACTTCGGTATAAAGTACCTTGTTTAGTACAATCCTCATGTGTATGTAGTGCACACACATGTAAACATGATGAACAGAAACACCATTGCTTCATCTTTAGTGTTTTACATTGTACACAAGCTTGTTATAAAATGAAGTAACTGCAACCAGGGCCTGAAGTTCACTTTTTCGACCACTTGCCACTGTAAATCCACCTGCCACAGTCACTATTTTACAGATATTTTGTTTGCCTCATAAGAGGTGAAAAACAAGAACTACCATATATATCCTGTCCTATTCATTGTAGCCTACTCGTGGACATTGCGCCGTCATCACGTGCTGTAGTAGGGGGCCCGCCTTTATCATCTAGCATAAAGGGATCATTTTCTATCCTGGGTTGGGAAACACATTCATACAGTTTGATAAAGTACTTATTGAATTTTAAGTTATCATTGCACCTACAATAATGTATCTGTCCTCAATTTAGGTCATCCTGGACATCTCATCTGTGATTTTTCCTGCATCCACCGTGTGTGTGTGTGTGTGTGTGTGTGTG
>NC_045740.1:31419521-31422076 GCF_008692095.1 Etheostoma spectabile | reverse complement strand
TGTGTGTGTGTGTGTGTGTGTGTGTGTGTGTGTGTGTGCTTTAGTCGCGGGGGGAGCTGAATATACGTGTAATTCCCCTGTCTAAAACACGGCTGTCTCTTTAAGCCCCCTCCCAAAAAAAAGCCCCGTCTGCTCCGATTGATCAGCATTTTCTGGATCATCCGCGCTCTCCGAGTCTTTCCACGTCATTGCAACCGGGGAATGACTGCAACGGCACTGAAGCGCTACTTTCTACCGATTGAGGGGAGGTAAAAGGAAAAGAAGCAGCTTTATATTTGTTTTTACACTCCATAATGATCTATGTCACTGCATTATCTATTGATGTATTGTTTTTCTCTCATCTGATAAGCTTTAGCTGCCATTCGCCAGTGACATCCAATGACTTAACAAGTCTAGGAGAAAAGAGGAACTGGCACAACCCCAAACAGCCACACCCAAACATTATCATCACCCAGTCCAGGCCGGCTGCAACGATCACATAGCACATTATCCAACTGATAGAGAGAAAAGGGAAGAAAGAACAAAGATGACATCTGGCTGGATGCTTTAAATATTTAATTTGTGCTAAACAAAGAGCACTTAGTTGTTAAATATGACCTTGAAAAACAATCCCTACTGCTAAAAAAATGCACCAAAAGAAGCTTGTCTTTTTTTGGGCATTTTGCCGATATAGCAGCTCAAGACCCATTTGTTCAGACTTGCTTTTGTTTACTTTTTAATGTATTTTTGACTTTTGTTCTGTCTTTTACTTGTGTGTGAAGGTGCCATATAAATTATATTATCATTTGTTAGAGTGGTCACAGTAGAGATAAAGGGACAGTGAGAGGTGTATGATATGCAATAAAGGTCACGCTATGCAAGAGAACATTGTGGGTCGTTGTGCATCTGAACAACTTAGCCGCCACAATGCCCCAGTGACTCGGCTTTAAAGGTTAGGGCCAGTTTGCTCACCTTCTTAACCTTGGCCTGCTCCTTCTCCGACTCCTTCTCTGCCTTCTTGGCCAGTCTCTCAAGCTGCTTGGAAGTGAACTATGAACACAGAGAAATATGTACAGGATATAAAAAAATGAATAACCCACCTTTGTAAGTTATATCAAATTGATACAGACTGACCTTTTTTACTGATACATACCTTTAACTGGAAGAGTGTGTCTGTGGAGACAGTGAGAGACAGAGTTATGTAGTGTATATTGTGTAAATTGTCACAATAGACTGTAACATAGCAATATTCTAACTCTACATCCTTTATTAAAACAGTGGACTGTCATTATCTGAGAGTGACAAACTGATAATCCAATCTGTCATTTCTTTACTTTTTTTGGTTTAAGTACAACAATCATATTAAAAAGCAGAGTGGAAAAGTAGTGGAAGGAGACGTATGAAGGCATCCTTTACTTCTGACCAACTCCATACATTATGGCTGTTTCCAGCTATAGCTCTTTGCCTAACCCTGACACAAAAAGGTCAAACTTATAAGGAATGTTTTTACATCTTTTTTGACAAATGTGTGAATGTAACTTCAGTCTCCTAGGGGCTGGGAGGATCTGGTGCTACAACAAATATACAGCCACAGAGGAAATAGTTTCAGTCAAATACAAACCAACTGATACAGTAAAAACTGCAAATGTTCCAGACCTAAGGAGGGTCTAAACGTATCTGACGATACGTTACGTTTACATTTGGAAAAGGAGTGTGCCACTCCTAATAAAACAGGAAGAGTCCGTGACAGGCCACGTTAAGACAAGATGTTAACTCAAACCAAAGGACACATTAATAGTCGGTCTGGAAACAGACAGTTAGATATGAAAAAGAAATCAACTGAAAATCAAAACAGGTCTGACAGCTAACCCAGCTAACAAGCTAACGTTAGCTATCTTTGGCTGTGTAGCTGAAACAGAGGCAACGCCTATCAGGACGGACCGTTCACATGTTAAAACACGACATACCCTCCATGTCAAGACGAATATGATTCCAGGTTACCAAAGGATAAACTATTTTTAGCTCCCTAGCACACTTTGTTTTTGTTGTAACGGTGGATCTGGGACCGCACTTCCTGGTCCAAAAAGAGTAGCTAGGCTTCTTCTTCTTCTTCTTCGTCTTCTTCTTCGGATTAGGCAGACTAGACTCTGCAACGGCGTATTGCTGCCCTCTACTGTTGGTTACTGACATTGTCTTTGATTATTCATATTTAGATAATCCTTCAATTTCTTCAATTTAGTCCAGTGGACATAGATACCGTGTGAACATTTTGGTTATCGTAGTATATCATTGTACATGTGTATATCATACTGACCTGGACACATTTAAAACACTTACTACTCGCGGTATTTGTACTTTAGATGAGTGTTAAATAAAGCATTTTAATTAACAAAATAAATGGAAGTATAAGGCAATATGACAAAATATAGATTAATTTAAAGCATTTTAATTTATTTTCCCAACCATTTAAGTAAAAAAGAAATTTTATAATCATCATAAAAAGAAAAACTAAATAAAACTACCAAAACCAGTCTTTTCATCTTTCCACTGGTGGAGATATGCTGCTCTATACATGA
>NC_045740.1:31414151-31419511 GCF_008692095.1 Etheostoma spectabile | reverse complement strand
GATTATTTACATGGAGTCTGGTGGAGATAGCCTGCTCTATACACAATGAAAGTAGTGATTATTTACATGGAGTCTGGTGGAGATATGCTGCTCTATACACGCTAAAAGTAGTGATTATTTACATGGACTCTGGTGGAGATATGCTGCTCTATACATGCTAAAAGTAGTGATTATTTACATGGAGTCTGGTTGGTTTGGTGATGGGGATTTTAAGGCTGTTTAATGTTAAAGGACCTCACATTATTCTCATTTTCAGGTTCATAATTGTATTTTGAGGTTGTACCAGAATAGGTTTACATAGTTAATTTTCAGAAAACGCCATATTTTTGTTGTACTGCCCATTGCTGCAGCTCCTCTTTTTACTCTTTGTGTGGAGCTCTCTGTTTTAGCTACAGAGAGAGACAAATCTTACTTCTATACTTTCTTTGTTGGAAGTTGCACATGCGCAATAAGTACTACTTGCTTGTCATTTGCAGAGTATGAGGCCCTGACAGTACCTAGGTAAGGACTACTAGCCAGTCAGAAGCAGAGTATGAGGGCCCTGACAGTACCTAGGTAAGGACTACTAGCCAGTCAGAAGCAGAGTATGAGGCCCTGACAGTACCTAGGTAAGGACTACTAGCCAGTCAGAAGCAGAGTATGAGGGCCCTGACAGTACCTAGGTAAGGACTACTAGCCAGTCAGAAGCAGAGTATGAGTGCGTGCCCAGCACCAGGGACAGTTCCCATCTGATTTAGTAACAGGGCTCTGTTTCAGCACCACGGACAGGTCCCCTCTGATTTAGTAACAGGGCTCTGTTTCAGCACCACGGACAGGTGACCATAAACAGTTAGATGAAATAACTCAAATGATCAAATCACAGCGATCAAATGTATCTTTCTATCACATCTACTGCAGTCAGAGCTTAGCTTGTTGGTGTTGAGGCAGTTAGAAGAACGGGCTGCAGTCATGCTTCTGCTGTGTGCTGGACTGTTTTTGTCCAACATGGCTTGGTATCACACACACTGGAAACACCTTTGTGGACTTAGGGTGTCTTGTACAAGAACAACCACAGGATATTGCATAATCATAAGGGAAGGAAGGAGATGGACCTGATTATTGCACTAAATCTGTTGTCTTGGAGCTGATAGCAGGAGATGAAATTCACCTGGATCTCCCAAGCTACTTAGTCTTTGATGATGGGAGTAACTACAGCACCTCCAATGGCTCTCCTCTCTTCCCACTGTAAGGATGCTGTTTAGGCTGATGTTTGATTTTGTCATATAGTGCCTGTTATTATTGGCTACACTGGGATTCTTTAGAAAGTGCTGATAAATATCTGCACCGCTGCCTCCAAGACTAAT
This sequence comes from Etheostoma spectabile, assembly GCF_008692095.1. Lineage (NCBI taxonomy): Eukaryota > Metazoa > Chordata > Actinopteri > Perciformes > Percidae > Etheostoma > Etheostoma spectabile. Next base: position 31,418,168 of record NC_045740.1, on the reverse strand, counting down.
GTCCCTGCATGTATCAAATAATGTGATTCTGAAGCTGACCTCCCGCCTGTGTCGTCACATGAAAACAACGTTCAAATAAATCAGAAAGTCATTGAAGTTTTGTTATCAGTAAGTCTAGGTCATCATATAGAAACGTTACCTGACATAAACTGCTTAGCCTGAACGTTTTAAGTTCCACTGAGCCATAATGACACAAGCTGGGATGTGGGTTTGGTAAAGTAAAGAAAATCTTTGTTGGTAAATATAATTTTGCAATTTTTGCAACTCAAAAAAATGTTAACTTGACTAATTTCAAAGAACACTGACTTTGTATTTAATTTGTTGGGTGTAAATTAAATAATTCTCTGTAGCCTATATTTAAAAAGTAACTAACTTTTACGTTGAGTACATTTTACTTAAGTAGATTTTTATACATGCAATTTTACTTGTAGGCCTACCTAAGTAAAACAAATTCAAAGTAATCATACTTAAGTAAACAATCTTTGTAGTCTTTCAACGATTGTTATTGTTTGCATGTTTGAAAGTTCATATTTAAATGATATCTTGTAATATATGTAGACCTGCTGTATTTTCCGGTATTTTCCTTTAAATATGGTCTCCAGGTAACAGGGAGTCAGTGCCAGGCCAGGGTCAGGGTGTGCTCCCACAGTAGTTAGGTTAACGCACGTATGTCTTTGTTTGGGAAGCTATGTAGCGGAGGAGAAAAGGCGGGAACGATGTCCTGCCCCCCCTGCCAACAAAAGGAGACGGAGACTCTCCCCGAGAGAGAGGACATGCTGGTGAAGAAGAAAGACTTTCTGAAGACAAAAATCTACCATGAACTTTTGGTAGCCAAGAAAAACAGCATTAGGAACAGAAGAGGTGAGACATAGATTTATAAACCCCTTGATATAACAGTATACCTTGTATAATTATTTAATAATCATTCAAAAATTAAATTAGCCATTGCAGGTAATATAACCTGATAACCTATCGTTAGCTAGCTAGTGTTAGCGTAAGCTAGCACATCAGCTGATGTGCTGAGAAGGTAGCTAGTTTACGGTAACACTAGCTAGCTAGCTAGCTAATGAACTAACGGAACTGTGTGGACACAGTGACGCTAACTGCAAATTGACAGTAAACAAACAGGTCATTTCTAACCCAAATATAACCCTTAGATATAGCTAGTAAATTAGCATGCTGTGATGGCGAAAGAAAAGCACAGGTGTAACTCATGGTAGGTAATTAGTTATAGTACATTTCTTGAAAAAATTTAAAAAAAAAAACAACAACACAGAAGTGTGGGTTTTTGGGCTAACCCCAATCCCACCAAAAGAGCAACTGGTACACACACTACACGGTATTTTCTCCTCAAAACCTCACTGGGTACCGTTAACGTCTTGGATTAATAATATGGTATGTGGTACGTTGTAAAGTTGAACTATACTGTAATGTAAATCGGCTTTTACATTGTTTTAAGATGTGTTAAACTGCTTGGTAAGGTGTTTTTTTGAGAGAGTGCTGTCATTTCTCTGAACATTAGAAATCAAGATACTTTATTTTATGAATGTATGTTGTTAACTGACATTATTATGTAGAATGCTCTATTACAACGAGAGATATACCACAGTGTACAGACAGAATGTCTGACTGTTGACAGGTGTATATCATTGTACAGCCACTTAATGGTCCTGGGTATTGTGCATGAAGGCTCACTAGGTCACTGTAGAATGGCTAACTGGGGTCATAATGGAGCCGAGCCATCATTTATTCATAATTATTTACATACGTGTTTTTTCTGCTTTGACAAGTCAACATTTTTGAAGTGAGGAGGGTTTAGAATCAAAGGTTTTGCAATGAAGGATTACTGTATCTTAATAATGTATTACACTAATAGTCGGACTCGGTGACAATTCCGGGATTGCTCCGGTGCCAATGGAAATTCTGCTGGATGTCCGTCCCCTTCCTCCTTCTCTGTGTTGGTGTCCCCCCCCCCATTTCTGAGCACTATGGTTACCTGGTCCTCAGATCTCTGCAGGGTAAATCCAGACCAGCTATCTAGACTATCTGTCCAATCTGAGACTATGGTTACCTGGTCCTCAGATCTCTGCAGGTAATCCAGACAGCTAGCTAGACTATCTGTCCAATCTGAGGACTATGGTTACCTGTTCCCAGATCTCTGCAGGGTAAATCCAGACAGCTAGCTAGACTATCTGTCCATCTGAGGACTATGGTTACCGGTCCTCAGATCTCTGCAGGGTAAATCCAGACAGCTAGCTAGACTATCTGTCCAATCTGAGGACTATGGTTACCTGTCCTCAGATCTCTGCAGGGTAAATCCAGACAGCTAGCTAGACTATCTGTCCAATCTGAGGACTATGTTACCTGGTCCTCAAATCTCTGCAGGGTAAATCCAGACAGCTAGCTAGACTATCTGTCCAATCAGAGGACTATGGTTACCTGGTCCTCAGATCTCTGCAGGGTAAATCCAGACACTAGCTAGACTATCTGTCCAATCTGAGGACTATGGTTACCTGGTCCTCAATATCTGCAGGGTAAATCCAGACAGCTAGCTAGACTACTGTCCATCTAGGACTATGGTTACCTGATCCTCAATCTCTGCAGGGTAAATCCAGACAGCTAGCTAGACTACTGTCCAATCAAGGACTATGGTTACCTGGTCCCAGATCTCTGCAGGGTAAATCCAGACAGCTAGCTAGACTATCTGTCCAATCTGAGGACTATGGTTACCTGGTCCTCAATCTCTGCAGGGTAAATCCAGACAGCTAGCTAGACTATCGTCCAATCTGAGGACTATGGTTACCTGATCCTCAGATCTCTGCAGGGTAAATCCAGACAGCTAGCTAGACTATCTGTCCAATCTGAGGACTATGGTTACCTGGTCCTCAGATCTCTGCAGGGTAAATCCAGACAGCTAGCTAGACTATCTGTCCAATCTGAGTTTTCTGTTGACGACTAAAACTACTTCTGAACGTATACATGTTCCACCAGAACAACTTCCTTCCTGAGACTATTTAGCAGCGGCACCATGGCTCCATCCGGAGCTTAGCACAGCCCAAAGACGATTGTGATTGGTTCAAAGAAATGCCAATAAACCAGAGCATATTTTTCTCGAGACTACGTCAGTAGTGACAGAAGTGTGTGTCTGTACAGTCAAGAAACCTGCAGGCTGCCTGTATTTTCACTTTTCTGATAAAAGACAAATTTTATACAGTAAACATTATGTCTGCCATTAAGATAACATTTCTCAGTAGTTATATGTGGGATGACTGTGCTCTTACTGTTTTGTTTAAAACGTATTGAGAACATTCCTACTCATACACTGTATCTCCCTATGTACTTCTCACAGTGGCTCTGCAGGCGCTGAGAAGAAAGAAGTACCACGAGAAACACATCAAGTACATTGACTGTGCTCTTAAGGCCATGAGGTCCGTTCATGAAAATATGTAAGGGAAAAGACATCAGCTTAGGAGGTCTTTTGAATTGATGACATGTATGAATATATAAAAGAAAAGGAGCAGGATAAAAACTGAACTCACACACAAAATGTCAGCAGTTATTATAGATAATACAGAGGCTTTTTTAAAAAGGTTATTAAAGTATTTAAAGTAAATATTTGTGGATATTATTTATTTGTTTACATATGACACCATGAGTTTGGATTTTTCTCATGGCAAATGTTATAACATACTCGTTTTGGTAAGACATGCCTAATTTACAGGCACTTTCTGCTGGCTGTTTCAGAGAAATTCTCAACAAGATGAATGACCTAATAAAAGACATTACAGAGGAGCATGATCCAACACTAGACATGTCAGACACCCTCCACACATCTGGGAGCCTTGGAGTGGAATTTGATGAGGTACAATGACGGTAATTCCTTCAGGGATTTAAGTTTTGGGTAACCTTTGCAGTTTCAGACATGGATTTTGTTTATATAAACTGAATAGTCTTTTTTGTGTTTATGCATTATTCTGATCAATATCATTTGCTATATTGTGTGTGTGTGTGTGTGTG
>NC_045740.1:31413404-31414141 GCF_008692095.1 Etheostoma spectabile | reverse complement strand
TGTGTGTGTGTGTGTGTGCGCGCGCGCCTGTCTGTCTGTCTGTCCCAGAATGAGCTACTGGCAGAGCTGGAGAGGCTGGTGTCGAATCTGGATCCTAGTGTCTTTGAGAAGTACAATACGGAAGATAAACTCCCTTTTTTCAGAGTGTCCACTGCATCACCCTCCCAACCTGGTAAGAAGCATCTGAAGATCAGATACTAAAAAGGTTGTTGGCTAGCATAATAAAATAGTAAAGCAGAGGACTTGTCACACCATAGATCCAACATGAAGCCACCTGCAGCAAATGTAGCAGTGTGCAGGTTAACGTGTTAGTTTCTTAAAAAAACATGCCATGATACAATACAAGCTGCAGTTGACTGCAGTGTCTACTAATTTGTGCAAATTGTTCAGAGTATTTTTGTTTTTTCTTTCCCAAAGCCAAGACAGACGAGGATGAGATTGAAGATGATTTAGAGTATCTGCGGCGCTGGGCGAATTAATAGACACACCATCAGCCATAACACACAGGCCTTAAAAACAAAAGAGAAAAGGATGAAATAAATGATCAGAAATAATAATAGGTTGTTATTGAATGTTTTATGTTTGTCTTTTCCACAGCAAAGTGTCAGCATGCTCTGTTTTACATTTTCATAACAATTTGGTGTCTTTCAAACCAAGTCTAAACAGTGTGGAGGAGTCCAATAGAAGAGATGTTTACTAGAACTCAATGAGGCGCACCCTCACATTGCGTGACATAG
>NC_045740.1:31405591-31413394 GCF_008692095.1 Etheostoma spectabile | reverse complement strand
CCTACAGATTCTGTCCCACTCCTCATCATCCAGTGTAGTATTCAGATCCCTTTCCCATGTCCTCTAAAGGGCTGTCCAGGCTCCACCCCCCAGGTTCTGCATAAGCTTAGAATAATACCCAGAAGCCTCATGACATTACAAAATTACCCAAGTTAAAGCGAAAATCGATTTTCAATTTTGATTATGATTTATAAACCACCGCTAACAGAACCACTCGCTGCGAATGTCTGTCTTGAGCAGAGATCTTCAACAGGGGGTCTGGGAACCCCTAGGGGATCCTCAAAGTCAACGCAGGGGGAACGCCATCCACACATACAGTCTTACAGATTCACTGTGCCACATCAATCAATCAATCAAAATGTATTTATATAGCACTTCCCAGCAACCAGCAGGTATCCAAAGTGCTTAACATCCGAAACCAAGAGTAAAAACACATCATACAATAGAAAGAGGGAACATAGAAAACAGTAAAATCTGAAAAGGTTACAAAGAAACAGAAGAATGAAATTGTCCCACCACTGCTACGTATTAAAAACCAGACTAAACAGATACGTTTTGAATTTGGACCTAAAAAGAGCGACATCTGTAACAGTGCAAATATCACGGGGTAACTTGCTAATTTGGATTATTGTATCTTACGTGTACTCAAAAAAACAATGTCCAGTCCTTTCCAATAGCTGGCAATTGAGTCGTTTTTTTTTGTAGCCTTACAGCGTCCACTTAACTCAAATAAAGTCCAAAAAACCACAACATATTCCAAGCACAGTTAAAAACTGGTTGCTCCTCTTCTTCAATTAATAACACCTGGTTGCATCAATACAGGAAAATTAACCAAGGCCAGCCTTGGCCTTGACAAAACAATGCAATACATTGGCCCCTGTGGCTTGGAGGAAACCCATCTGTATGGCTCCGACATCTGCTCTGTCTCTCTTTTCCCCCAGTCTATAGCATGCTGGGTCTCAGCTGCAAACAGAACAGAGACGACCAGAGGTACTTACACAGCCATAGCCCCACCTAGTGGAAAAGTCATGCCACTCCACTTGTTACTAATGCCCATGAAAACAAATTTGTTTATCGACCGTGATTGGAAACTGCTTCAAAATGTAATTGGTTCTACCTTGGCCGATGCTACACCCTTCTAGCAAGTTTCACAAAAATCGGGCCAGTAGTTTTTCCATAACCCTGCTAACAGACAGACTGCACAAACCGAGCCAAAAACATAACCTTCTAGGCAGAGTTAATGTATCTAACAAATTGATAAAATAAGAGAAAAACAGGCCGATATATTACAGACATAGACTGTTAATAATATACAGTTTATGATTACAGAGGATCAATGTGATCTGGAATACACTGGATTACAGAGGGTTTCAACTTAACTGTATAATAAACAGAGTTCCTTGTGAGGAATGCGGCGAGAATAAGTGTGTAAATCAATCCTTTTTCGTGACAATAATATAATAGCAGGAGGGGCAATATTAGTAGGCTATTCTAAAACTGGAAGGTGGTAGTGGTTTAATTGGACAGAGGGTGTTAAATGTCCTTGTGTAGTTCATGGATGTGTAATAAAACCGTGTAGATTCATCTCATAAAACTGTCACGTGGTAGGTATGGACAATGGCTTCGGATCTCATCAATGACGTAGCACGTCTAAAACGATTGCTTAACAAAAAACGTCTGGGATTTCTCAACACACGCTTTAAACGAACACAAGGCACAGACATACACATACAGTAATATACAATTTATTCTAGTTATTCTTACTTGCCCTTTAAAACAAACACCTTTTACTATGGCTGTGAGCAGCTGCGTAGGATTAGTGTCTGCCACCAGACATAGCAAGTGACGGAAACAGGGAGGGAGTGGCAGAGACAGGGACAGGCAGATTGACAAAAGAATATAGCACAGACTCTTGCAAGTAGCATGGACTGGCCAAAATGTGAGCACCATGTATGTGGACATGTAAGGACTGAGCAACCGCTGACTGAAGCCTAATGGGGTCTGGAGTAAGCCAGAAGGAATATCCAGGTAGGATTGAAATACACAGGACACAGAATTAAACATACCAGGGATTTTATCACCGAATCGGCAGATTGGATTTAAGGATTGCTGCTTTAAGAATAAATTTAATTTGAACCAGATTCTTCATAATATTCTGTGTGTGTGTGTGTGTGTGTGCGTCTTAAAGTGCAGGGGAGTTATATCTGTACATGGACTGTAAATGGAAATATTTATGAGTCTACTGACCTACCACCCTGATAACTATTGAAGTTTGTATTTTGTTTTGCTATCAGGCATAGAGTAAATACTTAATAACAGGACATGAGCTTAACCTCCACCAATTTACTTTGATAAACAGAGGACATCTCTTTGGAACAGTCTCCCGGCATCACTGCACATTATCATGAGGCGATATGGTGTAAATTAAATATCTTTTAACAAATACATCAATGAAGATATTATAGGGTTGACAATTGGTGCTTTCACAAAATCTAGTCTCATATCACAATATCAATATATTAAAAATATGTAATAGGGATATATTGCCCAGCCCTAATTATCATCATTCAAAGAAACATTTGAAAGGGTCACTTAGCAACCATGACTTTTTATATTGTAATACATTACCATATTTTGGGAACATTGACAACATTGACATGCCCCGGTGTATGAGCCCAGGTGTTTACAATAATTTTAAAATGGCTACTTAATCCTAACATCAAGTTAAGAATTCATAAAACATTCAATAACTAGCATCAGTACAGATGTTAGATGCTATGTGTCCTGTGAGAAGAATGTGCAGATGACCACGTATAATTATTATTAATGCTGATCAGCTTTTGTAACAACCTTGCCAACAAAGCTGCTGCACAATTATTGGTATAGTAAGCCCTCTTTAGGATTATGTTAATTTGTACAGTTTGTAATAGGCTCCCTTATTAATCGAGGTACAATTGTGTTCAGCGGTGAAAAATGATAGACACAGAAAGACACAGCCCTAACGCTCTTAAGAAATTAGCACAATCCAATTTAACAGGGTCTGTTGCATTACCTACCAAACAGAAAAACGTACTACACCTAAGCATGTCCACACACAATCACTGCTAGGGCTGCAATTTAACATTATTTTCAGTGTTGATAAATCTGTAGATTGTTTTCTCAATCGATTGGTTCTTGGTCTATAAAATGTCAGAAAATGGTGAAAATACTGGATCAGTGTTTTCTAAACACCAATATGACGTCTTAATATGACTTGTTTTGTCCACGACTCAAAGATTATCAGATAAAAATGTCACAGAGGAGTAAAGAAAATAGAAAATATTCACATTTAAGGAGCTGGAATCAGAGGATTTAGACTCAAATCGATTATTCATAAATCAAGTAGTTGGCCATTAATTTAATAGTTGACAATTCATAAATCTTTGCAGCCACAAGCACGCACACACTGCGGTGAATCCTCTTAACAGCAGGTTACTAACTTGCAGGCTTTTTCCCAGACAGTCCGGTGTTCATGCCTTCCTTTATCTGTGAGGACTAAATTTAGCAGACATGAATTACAATAGAGGCTGGAGAAGACCGCAAACGCTTCCACAAACAAAGGTTTTGTAGTGGGTAAATATTACAGTAATATAGTAACTGTTTGGTGTTAATCAGTGTGTGTCTTCCACCTCTGACACCCCTCTCAGTTGAAGAGAGCCCGCCCCCACCACAGTCCAACACTGAGTCAGATTCAGCTCACTCCTCTCCACCTCGACCCGCCATCATCGTCACAGCTCCATCACGAGAGGACCTGTATGCCTTACCATCCACCATGACCTTAGCTGATGCCGTCAAAGAGCGGCGGCCCTCTTCCACACCCTTCGTAGTGGGGAACAAATTTGTGGCCAATCGATAACAGCATGTCCTGCAGGAGGTAAAATGGGAGTCGAACTTGGTCTTTATTGATCTGAACTATTCATATCTGATTTTGTTTGACCTTCTTGTCTCGCATAACTACTCACACATACACACATAAGACTACACATCATAATTTTCTCTATATTCTTGTAATTTATTTTCTGCATTTACTTATGTTCAATTTGTAGAATTTAGGACTCTTGTAATTGCAATTGCTCATTATATATACAGTATATATATAAAACTGAAACTATAAAAACGTTCTTTAAAAAGTATTCAAATACACTTTACTTTTTACTGGACATAAACAGCAGAATGAGCAGCGCACTTTACTTAAATGTAAAAACTAAATGATCTTACTATGCAAAATTATTTTAACTGATTTGTTTGATGTGAGCAGCTTTTTAATGCTGTTGCTGGTTTAGGTTTATGACTATGTAGTACTGTGTAATCTATAACAATACAGCCAGGTAGATTAAAAGCTCTTTAACCAAGGTGTAAGTTTAATTCCATGCATGTAGAGTTTTCTGACAAGCTCCCAGCTTGTGCCACACATCTCTCCATAACTATGTCTAGAAAACAGTTGGCACTCTGCTGCCATGTGTGAGGCGGTTGCCATCGCAAAGCCAACATTTTCTTTGCTGCAGTGAGACCACCAGTCCATAGTATACGCTATTGCTGTAGAGACAATTCTAAGGCAGATTGAGTCATCATTAAGTAAGAGCAAGGTCAGTGACAGTGGAATATTACCTCCAAGCAGATCACTAAAAGTGAGACACAGGCTATATCTGTCTCCAAAAGGTAAACACTCACACCAAAAATAATGTATAAATGACCCTGGGACATCAAGTGTACATAGATCACAATTAGGAGATGGGATCATTTTCAAAGCATGACGTTTTCTTGGAGTCAAATACATTCTGTACACATTTAAAATGTTTGAATTGGTGATCAGGGGTTTTGGAGGTATCCTGTAGTTTCTCCTATATACTGTGTCCCGGCTAATCTCTTCCTCTTTGATTAATTTGTTTTCTGTATTTTATTGCAGTATTCAAAGAAGAACTCAAAATGGATTGCACAAGTATCACGCAGTTGCAGAACCGCATGGCAGCGTGTTGACGTACTCCGCCTGTTCAAACTCCGGGAAAGCACTTTGTTGTCCTGGTGGTGGCACGAACCAAAACACAATGGCGGCGCCCGAGTGAGCCCGAGTTAAAGCCAAAACGGACTCTACTCTTGTCTTCTGAGGCTGCAAACGAGTCGAAAGAATGGACACCGTGGGAGAAGACGAACAGGACCCTATAAAGCTCAAGTCTATCAAGAACAATAAAACATTTACGGTGCCTCGAAATGACAGGGTAAGAGTTAGCTTAGCTTTGTTGGGGGGGTAGTTTAATGATGTCCTGCTTATCAGCAACGCTACAGCGCATACATTACAGGGGCATACTCGTCACAACTGTAGGTGGCCTAGTCTGAAATTTGGCATATATATTTGACAGGCAACATGACATATAATAGATAAGTCGCTGTGTAGATGTCTTGTGCTCAACACTCGCGTGACGCATACAGAACCGTATAACGCTAACTTAATGCTAATAACATTAGCAAGCAAAAAAAAAAAAAAACTTGTCAAATTATGTACAAGTTACAATTTAATCGATACGCTTATGCTTAAAAGTCACTGATGGGCCAATCAGTTTTTGGAACCGCCAGTGTTCAAGGTAATTTAATTATTTAAATTGCCTTTCTTAAATAGAGATTGGCGTTCTCCCCATCTAGGACGTCATCAGTAATTAGCTAGTGAGGCACCTTTGCTTCACGAGGCACTTAACTTCCAAGGTAAAAAAAAACTAAGGTCGGTGCACCACTGTCAATCTTATTACTGTAGCTTTTCCATGAACCCAACTCTCTGCGTCATCGAGTGATTCCCTGGCAAGCCTTCATCAGGCATAACTCGTAATAATCCGTTGTCCGATTTAATAAAATGTTATCAGACCCATATCTCAGCTTGTACACAGTCTCCATTTTCAATTATGACAGAGTAGCTCTCAAAATGCTCTTCATGCGATCTGTTGCTGATTTTAATTAACAGGCTGTATATGGTAGTCTGATCAGATTTAGTCTCTCGCTGACTTCTAAACGTCACTATCAGGCACAACATGTGTAAACCTAAGTTAGCAGGTCAAATTCATGTACTGGAGACAAGCATGACGATGAAGTTCACTGAAGTGAAGGGAGCATCTGTGCCATCTCTATCTTTTCTTTCTTTTTCAGTTTGGGAGCTGCAGAAGTGTTCGAGAGTTTGAGAAATTTAACCGCATAGGAGAAGGAACTTACGGCATTGTGTGTAAGTTATCAATGTTGCAGATCATAGATTGAGTCAAAAAGGAAGATAAAAATAGCAGATCATTTTAACTGCTGTTAACTCATACCTGTTTCCTGTTCCTAATATAGACCGAGCGCGAGACACCAAGTCAGATGAGATTGTAGCATTGAAGAAGGTGCGGATGGACAAAGAGAAAGACGGTGAGATCAATGCTCTGAACGCTGATTCATATGAGTGTTTTGAATGGAGTATTTTTGTAGGCATTGTATGTATGTTTGTCTTTGTCGATGTGTTGTTTGTGTCTAATAACCTTTTTGGGGAATGTAGGGAACATCATTGGTCATGTGGAAGTTTTAGCCTGACGGTTGGTGCGTAGAGGAGTTGAGGGAGTAGTTATGGAGATATAGCTTGCTCTGAAACACAGTGTTGGATATCAAAGATAACCTATGCTGCCATCCTTTTGGCCCAGATTTAGCGTTGCAAAAAAATGAGCAAAATTAAAATAATTTGAATCCATAGTTTACAGTTTTTGTTTCATAGTGTCCAAAATGTCTGAGCCGCTTAAAGCCATTTTAAACTATAGTGAGCATATTAATGAACGTCCGTTACATTTAAGCCCTTGCCAAATAAATTGATATGTAGCTTAGTAAGCCTATCAGCTCCATAAATCTCTGTATTTCTCAGTGTGGCCATGTTTAGAAAATGGTGCAGAAGCTGAGAAAGGACAACCGCAGCATTTAGTTCTGAAGACAAAGAGGACAAAAAAATGACAAGATAATAACCTCTTCTAATTCTTCCTTTTTGCAACTGTGTAGAGGAGCGATGGGGGTGTGAGCACCTACGGCTGTGTTTCTGTAGTATTTTTCTTTTTAAAACGGCAATGCCCTTCTCTTTCTCTGTCAGGGATCCCCATCAGTAGTCTCAGAGAGATCACCCTGCTGCTGAGGCTGAGACATCCCAACATAGTGGAGCTGAAAGAAGTGGTTGTTGGCAGTCAACTGGAGAGGTAGTGCACATGCACACACACCACTATAAGGCTGCCTGCCTCAGCTGGCCAACGGTCTGGCAAAAATGCAGGTCTTTCCATTCATTTTTATGGGGGGGGGGGGACACTCAAAAAGAATTTGAGAATGACTCAACCTCACGTCACGCTGCTGTGGCCAATCATGTAACCGGTAAACAGACATGTCAGTGTGTTTTGAGCTCTGGTTTAAGGCGGTGTGTCCCAAACAGGATAATAACATCAATAACTTTATCGTTGCCGCAAGAACATTTTTTAAACATTATAAGGGTAAAAAACAAAACACAGGCACTCACTTGCCCTGGAGTTTGTGTAATAGTTGATTGTTTCCTGCAACAGCAAAGCAGTCGCTATGTCTCGCTTATCTCTTTTCTTCCTCTCTCCCCGTGAAGTAAACTGCTTTCAAGTGCGGTCAGAAACGTCGGAATCTACAAACGATCTGACGGAGAACAGTAATCTGCTTGTGCTTTGTTAAGGGGGTATAAGAACACAACAGGACAGGACGTCACACAAATGGGCCGTTTTGTTGACCGTCCCCCAGGCCACACCCAGGCCACAC
>NC_045740.1:31404237-31405581 GCF_008692095.1 Etheostoma spectabile | reverse complement strand
CCCCCCCCTCGTGGCAAATCGCCGGATCACTTTTTTGGGTGTGAATGCCTACTAATGCTGTTAGGGTACCTGCACATCTGTGGATTCACAAACAATAGCAGAATACCCTACAGCAACAGTTCTTGGTGCACATCTCTCTTGGGGCAATATTATTCAGAAACTGTCACAAGATATTCTACTGCTGTCTGTTACCTTAACTACTGATCATCTCTTTTTCTGTAATTGTGTGTTTCTTGTTCAGTCTGTTTCTGGTGATGAGTTACTGCGAACAGGATCTGGCCAGTCTGCTGGAAAACATGCAGACACCGTTCTCTGAGGCTCAGGTAGGGCAGTGTGCATACTCTACTAACAGGCTACTATCACTCATATGATACCATTTTTTCATGGGAACCACATAGCTGTGTAAAACAGATTTTTATTGTTGTCCAATTACAGATAATGTTGCACTGTAGGCCAATAAAAAGACTTCTACGAACGTTTTGGCTCACTCATGCCAAACTTGGGTTTGGGACCACCCTCAAGCAGTCCATGATACATCTGAAGGATCACAAGTTTAATAAACGTTGAAAGGAAAAAATACAGATTTCTTTTAATGCTAAATTGTTTAGTTTTGTTTGAATTTCCCAATCCCAATGTGCTGTTTAGCTTCACAATCTAACTTTAAATCACCTTAAAAAGGACTTTAAAAGTTAAGATTTTTAAGTTAAATGGGCTGATAGGGACTAGCCTCGTCTGCCACCTGTGGTACTCCAATAGCGGCTTTTTGTAGACTTAAACCCTAAAGTTGGTAAACCAGTGCTGTACACACCTCGGTGAATAAAACCATAACAAAACTTTGATAACTGTTTACATGTTGGGGTTAGTGTGGCAGCTGTTGTATGATTACAAATGTCAGTCAGTGGACATATCTGAACGAAATGAATCTGTAGTGAATTACAGAGAAATATGAAAATGCACTCATTCATGAGGGCTCCTTAAAACTAATTATAATAAACATCCTCTTGACAAGACATGGATCAGGTTTTGTTGTCTGCATTATAATAATTTGTCTCCTGCTTTCCTTTATTAGGTGAAGTGTATCATCCTTCAGTTGCTCAGAGGCTTGGAGTATCTCCACCACAACTTCATCATACACAGGTCAGTCCGACATTTACTGGAAACCCAACAAGTAACTCTCCAGTTGTTTCTGTACTCAGTATACGAGAGACAGGAAGTGAAACAGAACAAAAAAATGAAAGCACCCTCTGTCTAGTTACTTACAGTGTCAATACAGGAACTTATTGTCTTTTTATAATGGCAGCTTGTCAACTAAGAGTTTTTTTATATATATATATATATATATAT
>NC_045740.1:31387309-31404227 GCF_008692095.1 Etheostoma spectabile | reverse complement strand
ATATATATATATATATATATACACACATATATCTCTCTCTCTTTTCCAATTCAGGAAGGGTCAATTGAGAGTAAGCTCTGATTCCCAATGACACCCTGATTACATGCCATATTAAAATTGCAGTCCAATTACAGAATGTTAAACAACTCCAAGTGTACATGTACATTCAGTATACACAGCTTCATAAAGACATTTAAAGTGATTAAATGGTTGTTTAATTTCATTAAAATCTGCAGGTGATTGGTGCATAATATTCATATATATATAAATATACATAAAAAATAATATTTAGGACCAAGTAATCACTAGTGTGAATGCCTACTGATATGATTTAAAATTCAGCAAGCTTGTTAATTATACAAGCAATTCTTTAAGCCAGGCCTCAAAGATACATAGCAGGCTCGCTTTTTTTGATTTTATTTATATATGAAATAAAGACATTATATACAATCGAGGATAAAAATGCAATAAAGTCCCGGACTTATTTTTATTGTGGTCCTTGACACATAACATCAGGAAAAGACAAAACATTTACAGTGTGTGATAATCAATGACATAACATACTGACCTTATTTCTCTTTTTGAAAGAGTTCATGCTGGACATGACTTTAATTTTCCGGTCTAACTTGTTCCACTGAACTGTCCCTATATAGGCAAAGGTTCCTTTCTCTAACACTGTCCTAAAACTCTAAGGACACAGGTCTGATATGCTGCCACTAGTGTACATACTGTGTGTGTCCTTTACCGCTGTAAAGAACACAACAAAAAACCAAACAATATTTTATGGATTATGGTCAGCCCTTCTTAGAGCTAAGGAAGTCCAGCCTACACACTGCTAAAGGAGACCGTGGTGGGTACTGAAACCACCACCAGATAGAAATCTAGTTAAAGCTGTACCTGAAAAGGTTTAACACAGTTTTACATTCAACTCTACACATGTATGACAAGTAAAGGGGGTGAAAGGATTGTATCTTGTAGCGGCTGGCTCAGTCATTACCCTCTTTAATCTCGTTATCAGAGACCTGAAGGTGTCTAATCTGCTGATGACGGACAATGGCTGCGTTAAGATTGGTGAGTCAACCCTTTTACCATAACCACCTCTGCAGCTCTCCCTATGGTCACATTATTCCTGTACTGACATACATCCCGAGCTCTGCCAGCGCTGACCTTTTGACCTCTCTCTCTCTTTGACAAGGACTGCCTGTTTATTTCATGTAAACATAGGGTTAACATTTGCAAGTTTGTAAGTAGTCTTTTGAAAAAAAATGTTTTTAAATTAAGGTCCACTTACCATTTATGGAGCTTTTAACCACATCTCACTGATCCACTGGGCCAAACTCTTTAACAGGGTTTCTGCAAAAAGCCCAAGATGACGTCCTCAAATGTCCACAGCTCAAAGATGTTCAGTTTACTGTCCCAGAGGAGAGAAGAGACTAGAGCATATTCACATTTAACAAGCTGACATCAGAGAATTATTTCATGAAAAATGACTCAAACCAATTAATTGATCATCAAAATAGTTGGCAATTAATTTAATATTAGCCGAGTGATCGCCTAATCTTTGCAGCTCTAGTTTACTGAAAATCATTTGAATACAAATTTCAGAAATTGATTGTCATTTTTTTTAGAGAACACACTAAATATTCTGTGGTTCCAGCTTCTCAAATGATGTTTTCTCAGTGTTTTATGGATCTTGTTTTTGTTTCTGCTGTGTCCAGCTGATTTTGGGTTGGCCCGGATGTACGGGATCCCCCAGCAGCCCATGACGCCTCGGGTGGTCACCCTGTGGTGAGTGTCTGCTGGGCCATTAATACCGCCTTGGCCTGATTATGTGGATTAGTGGATTGTGCACTGCAGACAACCTCTGTGTTGCTGACCTTGTGCTTGTGCAGAGTCAGTGAAACATCCTCCCTTTAATCTCTTTTGGTAATCCTTTATTAGCTCCGTCGCCTCAGCTGACCAGGTCTCTGTCACGATTTGTGCCCCCCCCATCTGTTTACAGGTACAGGGCTCCAGAGCTCCTCCTAGGGACCAAGACCCAGACTACAGCTCTAGACATGTGGTAAGGCTCCAACCTCCGGCATTAAAGGTGCTCTAAGTGATGTGACACATTTTTAACCTTTGTTGTCACACAGCGAACGTCTTCTCACTATCTGCTAGCTGCCTGTGCCCTGAACACACTGTAAAAACATCTCCTCTCTATCTGCCTGTCCCCAGAACACACTGTAAAAAACATCTCCTCACTATCTGCTAGCTGCCTGTCCCCTGAACACACTGTAAAAAACATCTCCTCACTATCTGCTAGCTGCCTGTCCCCTGAACACACTGTAAAAAACATCCTAGTCTCGTTTTGTTTGAAAATACTTGTGGTGTCGAGCCTTCTTAGTGATTATAAATGTTGATTTTGATGCAATCATAGTAGCGCCCTTAGCTCTCCCGTTCACACCCAAGTTGCATTTTGGCGAGAGTTACGCTTTAACAATCAGAGATATTTTTTAGACTTTCTCCCACAATGTAGAAAAGAACCGTTGCCAAGACTGAACTCTCTGCCGTACGGTTTTGTTGCAGGGCTGTGGGCTGTATCCTGGCTGAGCTGCTCGCTCACAAGCCCCTGTTGCCCGGGACCTCTGAGATCCAGCAGGTGGACCTGATAGTCCAGCTGCTGGGAACACCCAATGAAAACATCTGGCCGGTGAGACTTCTCAATATATATGTCTACAGCATTAACTAAACTCCCTGTGATGTCTGATGTTAAAGGAGTATGCCAAAGTGTGTGTGTGTGTGTGTGTGTGTGTGTGTGTGTGTGTGTGTGTGTGTGTGTGTGTTGTGTGTTGTTGTGTGGTTGTGTTTGTTGTGTGTGTGTGTGTGTGTGTGTGTGTGTGTGTTCGTTCCAGGGCTTTTCTCTGCTGCCCCTCATCGGTCAGTACAGTCTGAGGAAGCAGCCGTACAACAACCTGAAGAACAAATTCACATGGCTGTCTGATGCCGGACACAGACTGCTCAACCTGCTCTTCATGTACAACCCACAGCGCAGGTACACATAAAAGTCCTTGTCCTTCCTTGTTTTGTGTTCACAACACAATTGTATCATTGTACAAATGAGCTACAATAGTAATAACAGTTTCCTTATGAAAGTCTCTCCTACACTTTTCAACTGAGGAGCAAAACGTGCTCCTTTGGATACAAAAGTTACCGTCAAGCCTTGTTTATATTAATTAAAGGAACTGGACTTTGGGATATAGTAGTCGGACCTGGGTCCTGGAAGCAAAAGCCCCCTCATGGCATTAATGTTCCATTACATTTCTATATTTTGAACTGTAACCTGCCACCATTTTGTGTTTTCCTTCCTTGTTTCAAATTGAAATCATGAATAGAGAAGGGTGTCCGCATCTTAAAACATCAAAAAATAAGAAGGCAGGTTGCTGCACTACTAGACTGATGAAAAAGTTGACTATAGAAATTTGATTTACAGTAAAAAAATACTGTAAAATATATTCCTGGTTCACCTATGACTTATTTACTGTACTGTTAAGGGTTAAGTGCATTATTTCCCTGGATTCCAGGCTTTAACGGTATTTAGTATATTTATCAGGAATTCAAAACACAAAGTGGGTTTAAATCCAGTGTTACATTTCCCAACTGTTGCCCCACAAGATACAGTAGTAACAATTCTTTGTCATGTGTGTTCATTTCACACGAGCCACCCATGACTTTGATTATTGTCTGTTTCCCTGATCCAGAGCTACTGCCAAAGATAGTCTGGAGAGTTCTTACTTCAAAGAGAAACCTCTACGTGAGTGAAAGAGTTTGGGAGTATGTATCAGCTGTGATCCTTGCCATGTGATTTACATGTCATTCATTCATTTTGTCCCTCTGCTCCTCCGTGCAGCCTGTGAACCAGACCTGATGCCAACCTTCCCTCACCACCGCAACAAGCGGGCTGCCCCTCCGCTGGAGAGCCACTCAAAACGGAGCAAAGTGTGATGAACAGGGTGATGATGAGACGTTGGACTCAAAGACCACCCTGAGGTGGTGACATTCTTAGGAATGGATGTTGGTTTCGTGGAATGTGGAGTTTTCACTGTGGGATTTTCAGTAAATGCAAACTCAATTCGTTTAACTTCCAACACAGCTGAAGTGAACAAACTCAGATAGCCGATTGCTGAACTCCTCCTCCGCAGCGCTGTGGAAGAAGGTCTGGCAATGCGAGACTACACAGAACTCTGCAGTGTTGAGTATAATGTCAGAGATTATAGACACATTTTAAAGGGCTGTAATCACACGTTCTCTACTGGTCTTTGTAGACCCAGTTCAGTAGAAATTGCTTCTGTTGGGTATAATTTTAATATTTGTATTGCTGCCAAGGGTTAGGGTTTGGAAAAAATGTGAAAGTAATGAGGACAAAGTTGCCTTGACAAATACGCTGAGGCAGTTGTCCTTAGGGTCGAGCATTTGTCTTTTCTAACTGCTATACTGTTATCAGTCTGGATCTAATCATCGAAATTATAAGACTCCGAAGGCGTGACAAGTAGGAACCAAACCAACTCGCTTGAGGTCTGCCCACAGTTACACTGGGTCGGCCTTTTACCCAGAGCCTTGGTAGGATCTCAGGTTTGGTACTCAGAAGCATCAGGATATATCAGTGGCCAGCTTTGTGTCCTTGATGTGGAACACTGAACTCCTGAATCTGCTTGCCCTATTGTTAAAGGAAGAGTTTGACCTAGTTTGAAAAATGATTTTTGCTTTCTTGGAGTTAGATGAGAAGATTGATACCACTCAGAGACACCAGACCTGTTTCAATCTTCTCATCTAACTTTGGGCAAAAAAAATTGAAAGCTTGAATGCCTAAAACATGAACAGTGACTTCATTAGTAGAAATCACTGAACATGGTGTTACCTGGTCTGCTTGTGTTTGACACCTGGCGCTCAATAAATAGGTAGAACACGGGACTAATTGTCTCAGGCTGATATTTACTTGACTGGGATGGATACTGTAAATGCTAACGGGGCCTCGAAATATGTTAAACCATGTGCAACTGAACATAAAAATGTCAACCCAGCAACTGTGCCTTTTTTCATTTGAAATGTCAGTTTTTATTAATGCAGGTTAAATTAGTAGTAATGGTTACATGGCCAGCAGAGACAATAATAAATAAACTCCCAGTGAACCAACATGTACCTCCACAAACGCACAGTGAGACTAGCATGGGGCTCTCACCCATCTAGTCCCATCACTGAGTCAGCAGATCAGCCCGTGGTTCTGCTGCGAGAGGTCACAGAGTTGGTACGTTTAAAAGTGACTGAACAGTGTGGTTCTACTTCTTGATAGCCAGCGGGGTTAGCGGTCCTGGTTGTCTGTAAGCTGACAACAGAACAGATACTATTTAGGTTTAAGAACGAATACGCCAGCCCTGAACAGCCCTCCCAGAAGAAAATGATTTCTACTGAGCGCCATCAACAAAATAAATAAGTGTAAACATACTGTATCTCTATTATACTCAGTCAAGTTATATAATGTTCCAGTTTATGGCAGGGCGAACAAAACCAAATCAAAATGTTAAGATTTAAAGAGATGTGCTTGATTGATTTGAGAACAGACACAAAAATAAACCAAAGCTGCGTTGATGAAGATCATGTGATATAATCAAAAACCATGGTTTCCATGGTCAGGTGTGAACTTTAAGCTCACATTTTAAGCCAAAATGGATGAGAAGTCCTGACAGAAACATTGGGACATTTGAACATTTACTATTCCATGACAGGTGAGCAAACATCTGCTGAGGAAGATCACAGGTTATGACCAAAAGCTCCAGAATAGCCACTTTATGAACCTTGTTTTCTTAATAAAGATTCAATCAAGCACATCTCTTGGATTGTAAAATGGAAGATAAATGCCTGACAGACTGGTGCTAGCACAGAGAAACAGGCCTGATGCAGACACACGGAGCTGTAGAGGAACACTGAGGCAGTGATGAGTCATTAATTTAACTCTCCATCAAATAACAAAACAGGGCTCTCAACTTATAGACATATACGTTAAAACACAATTTTCATAAAAACACTTAGATGCATTTACACACTTGCATGCCTGGCAGGAGAACTATCTTCTTCAAACGTCAATGTCCTTCATCGCGTCCCACAGCAAAGTGCACACAGGCAAAAAAAAAGTACAGTCCTTCAGTCAGAGTCGGCTCAGAGAGGGACAAACGTTATGCATTTATTCAAATGCAGCTCTCCTCACGTCAATGCAGGTTAGATAAAAAAGTTGTTGAAATGAATACGCTGTAGCGGCTGCTTTGTAATGGAACATTGTCTGGAAATGGGAGAAAGGCATGGGCTCTATTGTCCAACTACCAAATCACACCAAGATTTTCTATTGTAGCATTTGGTCAACTTCCAAGGATTCGAAAACTCTGGCTTGGATGAGTAGAAGCAAGACACGTGAAAAGATTTCTTACCTTTTTTTGTTTGATGAGACCTTTTCATTTATTTTTGAAATCCATTAGAGGCAGTGAACCAAGCGCTCATCTGAGAGAGGAAAGCCTACAAGATGGTACAGCAGTTGTGGGGGTGGGGGGGTAACGAGTGTTGTTGGGAGCAGTAGTCTGATCCTTCTTGTGGACCGGGGGGGGAGGTGGGGTACCGTCTCTCAGCCCTCCATCCCAAAGTCGTCTGTGAACTTCTTGACTTTAAGGAGATCTTCAGTGTTGACTGTGGGACGGGTGGTGGACAAAGAGCGCAGCATGTCCGACTGCAAAGGATAGGACATACAAATCATTTTTGCTTCACATTGGTTATTTTTTTAATATTCAATTTCTCCACCATCCAGGGTCCGTGTTTACCAGCATTTACTCATTGGACAGGTTATAGCTTTTCTGTTGCTGTTGATTCAGTCTGGATTAATGAAAATAATGTTGGCTGATAATCATCAACCAACATTATTTTCTAATTTTTTTTGTATAGGGACAGGTATGCAGCATGAAGCAATGCCACACACCAGAGACCGCATTAATATACAGTATGCATATCTCACCATGCAGACAATGGGCTCCAGTAGCTTATCAGTAGGCACGTCCATCCAGGTCATCTCTATGGCTCCAGGGTCACCAGGGGAACACGGAGTCAAGAGGTCGTCCACCATCAACTGGTTGTTGCTTCGGGATGGACCGCGAACCTGAAGAACAAGGGGGGATTAGCTCAAATGTGAAGGTGTACATTTTAACCATTATAGGGATTCGACTGTCATGGTGTCTAAGTGACTAATGTGATTAAAAACCTTTGAAACTGGTCCAGTTCTGAGCAAGAACGCTGTAACTGGCAGCCATGAACCATCGTCCGCAATTTTTCTACCTATTTAAAGGTTCTGTTTTTGCCACTGACATCATTGAGGAAAGGATCCCTACAGAGATAGACCTTTTAGTTTAGAGTGATAAAGATAAAATAATAAATAAAGATTCTTTTAGTTTAATGTGAAACAGCCCCAAAATCACCCTGACCAAACACACTAGACTCAATGTAAATAATCACTACTTTTAGCATATACAGCCAGCATATCTCCACCAGACTCCATGTAAATAATCTCTACTTTCAGCGTGTATAAAGAAACATATCTCCACCAGACTCCATGTAAATAATCAGTACTTTTAGTGTGTATAGAGCAGCCTATCTCCACCAGACTCCATGTAAATAATCACTACTTTTAGCATGTACAGAGTCAGCATATGTCCACATGTAACTGGGTGAAATAAGGTTTATTTCAACCAGAGTGATGATTGTTGGAACAGTGGAAAGATGAACTAAGACGGCTTTTGGTAGTTTTATTTAGTTTCTCTCCACTTTGAATGAAGTGTGTTTTACGATGATAAAAGCAGTGATTATTTCCATGGAGTCTGGTGGGTTTGGTGATGGTGATGTCGGGGCTGTTTCATGTTAAACTAAAAGGATCTTACTCTTTAACTAAAAGGTCTATCTTTGTAGGGATCCATCCCATAATGTTGTCAGACACTTAGAATAATAATCTGAGTATATCAGTGGGAAAACAAGCACTTTTTATGGACAGAAACTGAAGGTGCGCCATTGCACATTAACGTTACATTGCGGCTTGTTTTGTCGCTGCAGACTGCAGCTGTCTCGCTCTATACTAGACCAATGTCTAAAATTGTTGTTGCAATCAGTCCCTTAGACACAAAAACATGAGAAAATAGAGGCCAGGTTGAAAAAAAACCTGAAGTTACACTTTAACATGTTTTATTTCCCCCTGGATTTCTAGTGGTTACCTTTTTGAAGTGGGTGGCAGACTGGACCTTCCTAACAGGCTGCATGAGAGCGTCCCGGACGATGATACTGATGTCGGCGCCGGAGTAGCCGTCCGTTTTGTGGGCGAGCTGCCGCAGGTCGGCCTCGCTCAAGCTACGTGGTGTGTTGCCCAGATGAAGACGAAACATCTGAGCCCGAGCTGGTTCCTCCGGCAGAGGGATGTAGATACGCTTCTCAAATCTGACACACCCCAGAGGACAAGATCCAGTCAATCGCACACTCACCAGCAAATCATTGATAACACAGACGGCGTGCTTGCAGGTTTCACACACTTTAAAGACTTTACAGAGCTTGTGAAAGCTGCCTGGAACTGAATTTTAGAAACTATAAAAAGAGGGAAGAATATAAAAAAGCAAGACAGTATTTTACAAATGTGTTGGACGAAGCAGCAACATTGATCCACAAAACAATCCATCTGTCATATTTTGGGTTGGCGCTGCTGTGTCTTCACCCATAGTGTAAGAGGGATTTTTTTCTGGTCTACATATCCCTGCCTCTGCGGAATTATTTTTTTATCCTCAGTAGGGACAAAATGTCCTCCCTCAAAATGATCAATGTTTCTTTACACACACAGACCATTTATTACACACCTAAAATGTAAGTATTTTAAACTGAGTAAAGTGCTGTAACACCCAATGCCATAGAAGGATGATATAGAGCAGTAGCTGCTGGTTGTATTCAGCTGCTACAGAGCTCCGGGACCCCGGCTCCCAGCAGCTGGTGTTTAGGTGACTGGGAGTCTGGGGGCCGGCTACAGGCAGCGCCAGATCACGGTCCTTCCAGGGGCCGCGGTACTGGAGTTTAGCCAGACAAAGTTAAGTTTAGAACAAGCGTTTCCTGCGAGAAAGTATTTTCTTCTTGCTCCTCGGCTTGAAAGCGTTGTGTTTTATGTTGCCACCTCGTTGTGCTATTTCATTCGGAGATTGTTTTCCTTTGGGTATTAAGGTTCAGAAATAAGTGTTTAGGCATGGCTGGCCGAGTGGCTCTATATCCATGGTATAGACACGCATGTTTTGTTTTGCCTGATCGCACAAAGATGACTGACACTGACACACACACACACGCACGCACACACGCACACGCGCGCACACGCACACGCACATCTACTGGAGGAGCACTGAGGCGACCTCTGACCTTCTGCGGATGGCAGCGTCGAGCACCCAGGGGATGTTGGTGGCTCCCAGAACCAGAATGCCATCGTTGTTGTTTCCCACACCTACAAAACCAGAGAGCCATAGATGAACTTTCTGCTCCAGTGTCCTTACAGGGTTATACATTTACATATTTAAGATTACTTTGTAGTATTCTATTGTCCCTTGTATATTACATATAATGTATTATTAAATACTGCTTATTCTTCACTGTGCAGAATCATGTTGTGTCAGCTTATTGTTCTCATTCCCCATCTCATCCGGCTCACCCTGCATCTGGACCAAGAACTCGGTCTTGATGCGGCGGGCGGCCTCGCTCTCGTTCTCGTTCCTGGAGCCGCACAGCGAGTCTACCTCATCGATGAAGATGATGGAGGGTTTGTGCTGGCGAGCCAGATCAAATAAGTTCTTCACCAGCCTGCGAGACACAGAGAGAGATGGAAAAATGAGAGACACACATGGACAGCAATATCAAGGGAGTAATGCTCTATTATTATTGCAATATATAAGCATTTATATATAATATATTAATATATAAGTGACACGGGAATAAAATAGGTGAAGAGTGTCTCTGACAAAGACTTAAAGAACTTCCAGTCTGGTTTGGAAATGGATTTACTGAGAGCAAGTTATCGTGATATTCAACATCATTATAACATATTTCCTCATATCGTGCAGCCTCTTATTTAATGAAGAGCAAGGTTAGTTAGACTGAAACCACCAAATAAAACATGGTAAAATCAACATCTACAACCAAATACTTTAATAAAGACATTGCGACAAAATGCAGGGTTAGGGTTCACAAAATATTTACACAATCACATTAGTGATGAATAATCATCAGTAGGAAAATAATAGATCTGCCAAAACAGTCTGGAAAGTTCAAAAGATGACATCACTTTACAGTACCGCAGCCGGAAAACCAGGAAAAGACATCAACACTTGTGTCATATTAGGATATTAATATATTCAAAATCTAAGACGATAGTCTCGTATCACAATATGGATTGATATTGATATATTGCCCAGCCCTAACTCCAATAAACTTGTTTTCCCTGTGTAGAGCAGACTTACTTCTCGCTCTCTCCCAGCCACTTGGACATGAGGTCTGAGGAGGAGACGGAGAAGAAGGTGGAGTTATTGGCCTCGGTGGCCACGGCCTTAGCCAGGTACGACTTCCCCGTCCCCGGAGGTCCGAACAGCAGGATGCCTCTCCACGGAGTCCGCTTGCCTGAGAACAGAGACCAGAGGAGTGTTGGTCCCAGGGTGACATACTGGACTACGCTGCAAACTGTTAGGGTACTAGCCAACGGTGGTGATGCTAAAATACTATTTGACAGTCATGTGACAGACATTTCAAATCATCTAAGGTATATTTTCAACTATTATAACAGCAGTGATAATAAACTAGGGCTATTTTTTTAATCTATCAATCATTGTTTTCAAACATGAACGGTGAGTAATCTTAGGCCAAGAAAGGGTGGCTGTAAATCTGCAGAGAGGACCGTGAGTTTAGCCTCTAACGTTAGTTGGATGCTGCGGTCTCAGCCTGGCAACCAACGTGAACTTCCAGTCTGGGGAGGAGACATATCTTTAATCTACATGTCTATTAGACATAGTGACTGTCTCAATTATTTTCTTGAGATTATAAGTTTTTATTATCTTTGCACATTTCATTTCTTATTCACTTTACAAGCAAGAGCAGCTAGCCAAAAATGTAGTTAACGTAAATACACTGTAAATACACACGTTGATGTACTTCTTTAAAAATGAAATGTCAGACAGACTGACATGTGATGTCATTCTTCTTAGAAAACATGTGCTCATAGGTTTCTTGGAAATAAGTCGTAGAGCATTAAAAAGCATTTAAAAATGACATATGGACTAAAGAAATCTTAGTCAACTAAGACCTAAACAAGCAGTTAGACGACTAATTGACTACATTACTAATAACTGCCCCCTCTCGCCCCCTCCTCACTGATGCATTTCCCCGATTACCCAACCTTTTCCATTCATGTATTGTGCTGCAGAATAATAATAATATATACTGTAACAAAGACATTCCACCGGCCATGGTCGGAATTAATTATTTCCAAGAAACTTAAGAGCACATCTCTGGTGTACAAAAGATTTAAAGTGGTGTTCTTGCATGTTTCTTTGTTGTTTCTTTTTAACCATATGGTTTCAGTGCATGATGATTAGTGGGTGTGAACATCCCTCAGTACCTGTAAAGAGGTGAGGGAATTTGATGGGCAGGATGACAGCTTCCTTCAGAGCTTCCTTAGCTCCCTCCAGTCCAGCCACATCGTTCCACCTGACATTGGGCTTCTCCATTACAATGGCACCTGGACACACAGAGCATGATTAGGATTGACCATGCAGACGGAACAAACACTTTAAAGGTGATTGTAGCCCTGGCACAAATAAGACCTCAAACCCCCACTGAACCCCAGACTACTACTTAAAAATATGATATGCAAACTTTCATTTGATCAGAAGATCTCCTACAATGACTTCAGGTGAAGATCTTATCATAAAGAAGCCTTGTGGGGTTATTCAATGATCAGTGCCTGAAATGGGCCAGTACCAACCAGTACTAAGTACCGGCACTTCTGACTTTTGTCCATTTGACTACCCTTACTTCTAACTGTTATTAACAGTATGATTAATACATCAGGATTTATTGAGAGGGGGGGGGGACAAGCAGTTCTTCAGACAGACAGACATTCAGCACCCCCATATAGCCAAAATTGGAATGATCCATACAAGCGATGATCATGTCACTGAACTGTTGATATGGGGTACTGACTCCTTTTTTGGTCCAATTAAGGCACTGTCAATGATACAAAATAACCATAATTTCCATTGTTTAAGCAGACCACCACTCTTGAATCACACAAACATATCAACCGGCTTAATTCCCCTGTGAGGACTATTTGCACCCATACACTCACCCATAAGTTGCTCCTGTAATTTCTTCTTCTCTGGATTTTCACCCTCGCTGTCACTATCGCTCCTAGAGACAAACACAGAGGTTGACACAAATACAGTCAAGCCTACAGAGTGGAACATGTTTCCTGAGAGGCCAGAGGACAGACAGCGTACTTGTCATTGCTCTGGGCTTCCTTGACAGGCTTCTTGCCCTGTTTGTCTTTGTTTTTCAGGTAGTCTTTAAGTTTTTCCGCTCGGTCCAGGTACTGCATACACTTTGCTCGTATACTCTCCTTTGCCTTGTCGCTGTGGGCCTCATCTGAAACGAAAAACAAAATTCCATGTATATTCAACATAAATTCATATGTATAAGAAACCCACCAATGTTTGTACAAAAAAAATAGTGTAGAGCTAACCAACAACCTGTCCGGCTGCAGACAGTACTCACATTTGATGGCATGTAGGAAATATTCCACAGCATGCTGGTACAGTCGCAAGGCCTCCTCATAATTCTTTGCCTTGTCTTCCTCTGTAGCTTTGGTCACAAGATCAATCGCTTTCTGCAACAGATGCAGAGAAATACGGATTTCAGATGGCTTGGGGAGGAGAGCCAGACATAATGGAGGGAGTGTACCGTTACACGTTACTCTGCATGTCAACACAGCAGCTTCAACCAAAACAAAGCACAAGTTATCCGACTAGCATGACATGTCATACAGCTGTACTACTAGCTTCTCTGAGTCCACAACACAATTCACTGGGCTATTTCTCAAGGCAATTCCCAGACTAAAATGTTCCAAAACGTAGAAAATATTTGTTTTCATGTTTTAAGTCTGCGAGCAGTAGCTAGTGCCCATCTTATGCTAACGTTATCCAGCCAAGGCTAACGTTGCAAACCATACATTCATAACCCACACGTTATTAATTAAAATTGTTTTCATAGCATGTATTTAGCTGGTACAGTAACGTTAGACCTTGTTAAATCTACTGTTAATTTTACGACAATGAAATGTCTTTGCAGGCTGACCAAACTGAGAAGGCTTAGCTAGCTAGCGTCAGCTGTTCTGCAGCTAGCTAGTAGCTAGTAGCTTAACGTTACCTGTAATGTTGACGTTGTCATTTCATGTCACTCTTGTGCTCTCCACCCAGACTTCTATCCTCTGACCCACAGGCGGATATACGAAGATGTGAACACGTTACCAGCCCTGTGTTGTGAGGGGGAAGACGGTTCTTGACATGACAAAACAATGGCTAGTAAGTTAGCTAGCTAGCTAATGTGACAGCTCTGCCTCAACCCAACACACACCGCAACAGCAGCGCTGCGTCTCTAGGGCTGATACAACGAGTTCCGGTTAACATTTCAAAATAAGATCCAAGCATTTTACCGAGAAATTACAGAAAACAGATATTCACAAAGCTAATCAAGATTATTTTAGATAGCATTTTTGCAAATTAAATTAAATTCCCATTTTTTGGCTAAATAACAACTTGACGCGTGTTAGTGGGAGATGCTTTAAGGAAGTGCTGTTGCCGCCACCTAGCGGCCATGTCGGTGCTGCATCACTAGTTCTCCCAACATTGAAAAAGACATATGCCCAGAATAAGACAAGAAATATACATCGAAAACACGTGTGCTAGAGAAAAATTTCAATACGTAACATTTCATTGTAAATGTTTTGTCTTTATAACAAACCAACCACACATCAACCAGTATAATTTGTAACAGTTTTATTGGTAGGTACTGTATGTACATTTGAGATTATTACATTGCTATCATACATTGTATAGTATCTTGGAAAGAAGTCTAAAATACTTTGCATATGACAGGTTGATGCTGCATCACTTTATCCTGTTGTGACTTTTCAGTTCAATGATTGTGTTGGACGCAAGCTGCCACATACATTAACTTTGGTTAAAAAAACCTTCTTCCAAGCATTGCTTTGCATAGACAGGACAGGACAGCCACAATCACATAGCATAAAGAGAAAGATAAGAAATAATCATCTGGAAGGAGAGAAGAGGTGTACATTCATAGATTTAAAGGGGTTTGATAGGCTAGTGCATAAAGATCCAGGAGGGACGGCCTGCAGCCTGTTGAAGGTTGACCAACATAAGACAATCAGATCTGTGCAGTGGGTTAAAAAATGAAGTGTGCCAAAAAAGTAAGATGACGGAGGGCCAAACAGGAACGCGACTTTGTCAGGCCAAACGTATACCTCAAACACATGATGTTCAAAGGGAGGGCTGCGCCTTCTTTAACAAAGCCTATTAACTATAGCAGCGTTTCTGCAGGTTTCACCAAGTCAAATTTAAAGGTCCCATGGCATGACAATGTCACTTTATGAGTTTT
Organism: Etheostoma spectabile; assembly: GCF_008692095.1. NCBI lineage: Eukaryota > Metazoa > Chordata > Actinopteri > Perciformes > Percidae > Etheostoma > Etheostoma spectabile. The sequence continues at coordinate 31,389,479 of NC_045740.1, read as the reverse complement.
ATTTAACATTAATATGAGTTCCCCAGCCTGCCTATGGTCCCCCAGTGGCTAGAAATGGTGATAGGTGTAAACCGAGCCCTGGGTATCCTGCTCTGCCTTTGAGAAAATGAAAGCTCAGATCTGGAATCTTCCCCTTGTGACCTCATAAGGGGCAAGGTTACCTCCCCTTTCTCTGCTTTGCCCGCCCAGAGAATTTGGTCCACCCATGAGAGAGAGACATCATGGCTTTCAAACGAGCATTGTGGCGGTTGGTTGAGGCCACACGCCCCCCCCCCCCCTCTCTGCAGCTACAGACTCAGAAATGGCCCATACTAAGGAAATCTCATTGTGGGACTGGATCTAGTGGCTGGAATTCTGTAGGCTGGATTTTGGGAAAGAGACTTCAGATACAGTATTGGGGACCACTAAGGTCTATATAAAAGAGACTTCAGATCCAGAATTAAAGGACAACTAAGGTCTATATAAAAGAGACTTCAGATCCAGTATTAGGGACCACTAAGGTCTATATAAAAGAGACTTCAGATCCAGTATTAGGGGACCACTAAGGTCTATATAAAAGAGACTTCAGATCCAGAATTAAAGGACCACAAGGTCTATATAAAAGGAGATTCAGATACAGTATTAGGGGGCCACTAAGGTCTATATAAAGAGACTTCAGATACAGTATTAGGGACCACTAAGGTCTATATAAAGAGACTTCAGATACAGTATTAGGGGACCACTAAGGTCTATATAAAGAGAACTTCAGATACAGTATTAGGGGGACCACTAAGGTCTATATAAAAGAGACTTCAGATCAGTTTTGGGACCACTAAGGTCTATATAAAGAGACTTCAGATACAGTATAGGGACACTAAGGTCTATATAAAAGAGACTTCAGATACAGTATTAGGGACCACTAAGGTCTATATAAAAGAGACTTCAGATACAGTATTGGGACCTAAGGTCTATATAAAAGAGATTCAGATACAGTATTAGGGGACCACTAAGGTCTAATTAAAAGAGACTTCAGATACAGTATTAGGGGACCACTAAGGTATACATAAAAGCACCATGTCATGGGACCTTTAACACTTTTAAGACCAGTATGAATGATATTTAAGACTTTTATCACAACATCAACTGTGATTTTAAAGCTAAGTATCGCTAAACTTGCACTTCTCCAAAGTTAAAGAATAAAGTCTGTTTTATGTCTGTGGTACGATCCGAAAGAGACTAGCACCAATAACAAGAAAGCTGATTGGCTGCAGTAAAAGTTGCATGTTGGTCTCATCTGTCGTCATAATACAGCAAAATTAGATTTGGACTATCGAAAGAAAGAACTACAAGATTACATGAAAGAAAATTATCATTAGAGGTAGCAATGCATGGACGTAGGAAAAATAAGACTAGGTTAAAGTTCAAATAATTTGAATTTTGAGCACAGCGTAACGCAGCAAATCCGAGCGGTGCGCAGTGCATAGTTGGGCGCCACCGCTCCCCCCGTAGGAAATCAAAGGGACGGCCGGGGCAAAGCGGTCTCTCGTGTAGGCAGCTTTATGTTATTTTTGGGATATTTGCTTGAAAGAAACCCATATTTCTCACAGTAACTTTGAAAACGGGATAAATGTGAGACGAAGACAACGGGAGGGTTAAACCATCACAAAGACATCAGAGTCCAAACTAAAATAAAGGTCATTTGGACTGGTGATTGTGTTCCTTATCCGAGGACAGAAGGGACGTCTTGTTCTCCTCTGTTGCATGGTCAGTGGACACAATGCTACATTGTTTGAGGCCCAAAAGAACACAGAGGCTCTACTGATGGGAAGGGCTGCATTAGCAACGTTTACCATCAACTCAGTGGAGGTTATGAAAATCTATTAATTTAGAAGTAGTTTTAGTCGTCAACAGAAAACTCAGATTGGACAGATAGTCTAGCTAGCTGTCTGGATTTACCCTGCAGAGACCTGAGGACCAGGTAACCATAGTCCTCAGATTGGACAGATAGTCTAGCTAGCTGTCTGGATTTACCCTGCAGAGATCTGAGGACCAGGTAACCATAGTCCTCAGATTGGACAGATAGTCTAGCTAGCTGTCTGGATTTACCCTGCAGAGATCTGAGGACCAGGTAACCATAATCCACTAGAGGTTAGAACGCCAACACAGACACAGAGGACGGGGACGGAGGTTA